>NW_027454143.1:102500-187500 GCF_040206685.1 Ascaphus truei | reverse complement strand
GTGTTTTTATATAAATTTTACTGTATTTGTATACTGTGCAGCTTAGGGTTTAGTCACCATCAGATGTTCTCCTGGGTAGTACTTAGCCGTCCAGCTGCACAGCTGTTCTGAGGTGGGGTTGGATCCCCTCAGAGTTTGTGTGTATTTTTAATAAATTACCTTCCACTAATCCCTGGTGCGCATTTGTGCATTTTTTATTATCTTGTATTTCAGGGTGCCCTCCCCCCTTTTTAAGGGGGGTTCACCTAGATTTGAGAGTTTCTGGGGAGACGCTTTATGTACATGCTGCAAAGGGATCATCCACACCATCATACAGCACGAGCGCTGAATATCCTGTTTTCCTGATCACCCTGGCAGTGGGCACCATTGGGTTAATCCCTTCTCACTCTAGGTAGGACAGGAAGTAGACTTTTGCAGGTAGGCCATATAAGGCCCCTCCCTCTACCTGCACACCAGTCTTTTTCCTGTCCTCACAGCTAGGTGTAGGATTTGTTATTTTTTAACAGGGCTCACCTACTGCACTTTGTGCAGATAACCAGGGTCTCACCCTCTCTGCCCTGAAGCTCCGCGGTGCGCCCTGCGGGGGGCAAGACGGAGACCCCTTAGAGTCAGGGGTGCCCCTGTTGGGTGGGGGGAAACAGCTGCAGCACAAAAGCTTGGTGCAATGCCCAGGATCGAGGCGCACAACAACTGCAGCAGGGACCCATGGAGGCCCAGACTCACCGCATAAGCGCCTGAACGCTGCGGTAAGGTACCCGGCAGCCCGCCACACGCGGAAGGGGGAGCAGCAATAGCTGCGAGCGGAGGAGCTCTGCAGACCGCAACAGCGTAGCAACGCGGCGGTACTACCCCAGGAATCCGCGGTGAACCTAGTAGGTTCAGAGGACCGCAAGTGTATCAAGGATACTGCAGAGAAGGGTACAGGGCACGTAGCCGCTCGGGAGCGCGCGCGTGCAGGCCGGCAAGTGCGTGCACGGACACGCGAGCCGTGCGGGTGCACGAGCACGAGCACTTGATGACGTCACGAATGCGACGGCCACACGATGTATGTGTGAGTGAAGCTGCAGCATGGAACGCTCAGCAGGGAGAAGCCAAGTGCTGGATATGGATGCAAAGATGGAAACACCCAAAACATCAGTTCCCAAGACTAGGTGAGTCCTTAGTTTAGTTCTACAATGGGAAAAGAGAGATGGTATATATATACATCAGGGTGTATGTTTAGCATTTATTTTGTTTTTATAATTTAGTGCGTTGGTTACCCTCCCAGAAGCGGAATCTTCTAAGGGGGCTGGGGAATCCCTGCAACATAAAAGTAGAGGAAAAGTTACTAAAAAAACGAAGTGGTGTGCAGCGTGTGAGAATCCAGCTGTTATAGGAAAGAAATTATGCAAAGAATGTATTAAAACTGCAGCAGGTGATACCAGTGAACAAATGAGCACTTTCCTTGTATTAATGAAGGAGGCAGTTAAACAGAGTGTGGATGAAGCAGTCCAGCAAGCTGTTAACCCTACGCAAAAAAGATCTAGATCCCAAACCAGTCTGGATAAAGGGAAAGGTTTTTCGTCAGATGAGTCTGAGATTGATTGTTTCCAAGTATCAGAGGGAGAAAGGGATTCATCAGAGCTAGAGATTCAGGAGGAGGAATCTGAATTTGATATAGAAGTTGTGGATCCATTGATTAAAGCCATGAGGCTGGCTTTGGAACTAGAAGACTCTGAGGAGTTAACCCATAAGAGAGATAAACTTTTTGGGGCAAGACAAAGAAAGGATAGAGTTTTTCCCATCCACCAAGTGATTAAAGATCTTATTCAGGTGGAATTGGCCCGACCAGATGCCAAAATATTTGCGCCTAAAAGATTGGGGAAAATGTATCCATTCCCACAAGAGGAAATGAGAAAGTGGGAGGTTAGCCCAAAGGTGGATCTTGCTATTTCCAGAATAGTAAAAAAGACCACAATCCCCTTAGAGGAGGCAGCGTCATTAAAAGACGCTATGGATAAAAGGATGGATTATGCATTAAAAAAAGCATATGTTACGGCAGGAACAGCCTACAAGCCAGCCATAGCAACTACATCAATTGCTAGAGCTATGCGAGTGTGGATTGCCAATATTGAAGAGGCAATAGACAAGGGTGTAAAAAGAAGTACTATTCTTAAGGCGTTGTCAGAGGTGAAATGGGCAACTGATTACATAGCAGAAGCCTCATTGGATGCAGTAAAAATAGCAGCCAAGTCTATGGCACTGGCGGTATCTGCAAGAAGAGCTTTATGGCTCAGGCAGTGGATGGCTGACACAGCATCAAAGAACACCTTATGTACATTGCCCTTTGAAGGTGAATTCCTATTCGGCAGCAAACTAGATGCAATAATAACAAAGGCATCAGGTGGAAAGAGCATATTTTTGCCGCAGGAATACAGAGCCAGGAGATTCAATCTCCAACACATGAATAAAAATCAATATAGAGAAGCAAAGGCATACAAGCCTGGTAGGTCTTCTCCAAGGCAAACAACATGGAGAGGTGGCCAGAACCGGCTTTTTCGTGGCTCTAGAGGAAGAGGATCATTCGCAAAGAATAAATCCACATGAAGGTCAGAGGGCCCAGCAGTTGTCCGTAGGAGGACGGCTGAGAATGTTTTCCACAACATGGGCCCAAACAATACAGGACGAGTGGGTGTTACAAACCATTCGTCAAGGATACAGTATGGAATTCAGGGAGGTACCAAAAAGAAATATGGGAGTAATAACATGGATACACTCCAAAGAAAAGAGAAAGCAGATGAATATAGCTTTAAGGAAATTACTACAGGCAGAAGTAATAGAAAAGGTACCTCAGGAAAACAGAGGAAGCGGAATTTATTCCAGAATATTTTTGGTAAAGAAGCCTACAGGGGATTACAGAGCAATCCTAGATCTAAGAAGGGTAAATTCATTCTTGAAGATAAGAAAGTTCAAGATGGTGTCTGTAAATCTGATTATACAAGAGGTATAACCAGGAGACTGGATGGTGGCGATAGACTTAAAAGACGCTTATTTACATGTACCGATAGCAAAAGGACATCAAAGATTCCTAAGGTTTGCAGTAAATCAGGAGCATTATCAATACAGAGCACTACCATTTGGTCTGGCAACTTCCCCAAGGTCGTTTACAAAGGTCCTAGCCCCTCTAGTAGCAGAGATGAGAAAAAGGGGGGTAGAGATATACCCTTACCTGGACGACATCCTGGTAAAATCAAGAGATCGGGAGAAACTCCAACAGGACCAGAAAATGGTTATAACCTTCCTAGAACATCACGGTTGGTTAATAAACAGAGACAAGAGCCATTTGGTACCCACTCAGCTTTTAAGATTTCTGGGAGTAGCATTCGATACAGAGAAAGGAGAAGTGAGATTGCCAGAGGCAAAGGGGCTAGACATAGCCATGCGAACAAGGAGGCTCAGAAAAGCTACCAGGACTTCTGCAGAAGAATGCATGAGACTCCTGGGGAAATTCGCTTCAACATTAAGCGTCACAAAGTGGGCAGCGTTGCATATGAGACCTCTGCAAAACAATTTTCTACAGCAATGGAACGGGAATCACAAAGACACAAGACAAAGAATCTTGTTACACCCACAAACAAAACAAGAGTTAAAATGGTGGGAAGATACCCGGAACCTGGTCAAAGGGAAAACGCTACAACCTGTGCACTGGTTAAAAATTACAACAGATGCGAGCAAGACAGGTTGGGGGGCTCAGATGGGAGAAAAAGTGGTGCAAGGAACCTGGGGAAATCAGGTAATCCACTTACCATCAAATCTACTGGAATTAAAAGCAGTACAAAAGGCCCTAGAAGTTTTCCAGGACAAAATAAGAGGTGGCTGTATAAAGATAGAATCAGACAACAGCTCTGTGGTCAAATATATAGCCAAACAAGGAGGAACCAGGAGCAGAAAGCTGATGAAGCTCACAGCAGAAATACTCGGTTGGGCAGAGTGCCACTTGTCGGATATCACAGCCATACATATCCCAGGACTAGAAAATGTCACAGCAGACTTTCTAAGTCGCAATATCATTCACCCAGGAGAATGGGCGTTAAATCCAGGAGTATTCCAAGAACTGGTAGAGCGATGGGGTCAACCAGACATCGATCTGATGGCGACACACCAGAATCGCAAAGTAAGGAACTATTGTTCCAGACAATTTCACCCAAGCGCACAAGCTACAGATGCTCTCAGTCTCAAATGGGACTTCAAATTGGGATACCTGTTCCCTCCAATTCCTCTGATTCCAAAAACAATCAGGAAAATCAGAGAAGAGAGAGCAGAGGTGATATTCATAGCATCATACTGGCCAAGAAGGCTTTGGTTTACACACCTGGTAAATATGGCAGTGGATACACCATGGCACATACCAGATCAAAAAGGCCTGATGCAACAGGGGCCAATATGCCATCCAAATACCAAACAATGGGCTTTGACGGCATGGCGATTGAGCGGGAGACATTGAGACTGAAGGGTTGTTCAGAGAAAACAATTCAAACCCTGTTACAAGCAAGGAAAAGTTCCACATCAAGAGTATACCATAGAATCTGGCTTTGCTTTTGTGATTGGTGTGAAAAAGAGAGAAAATTTCCTTTCACCAAGAATTGTATCTATAGTGGAATTCCTGCATAAAGATTTGAGAAAGGTCTCAGTCTCAGCTCATTAAAAGTACAAGTGTCGGCACTATCAGCTTTGTTGGAAAGAAATCTGGCAATGGAAAGACTGATAATCAGGTTCTTTCAAGCAGTTAAAAGGTTAAAACCTCAAATTAAGAACAGAGTACCTACATGGGACTTGTCGTTAGTCTTGGATGTATTAACAGCAGCTCCGTTTGAACCAATACAGGACATAGGCCTAAAATGGTTGTCATGGAAAATGGCATTTCTGATAGCAATCACCTCGGCAAGGAGAGTGGGAGAACTACAGGCGCTATCTGCTAAGGAGCCATTCCTAATCATACATCAAGACAAGGCAGTTCTTAGACCGATACATCAATTCCTGCCAAAGGTGGTATCACAGTTCCACATGAATCAGGAGATCGTGATCCCGTCTTTTTGTCCAGAACCAAAAAATAAGAAAGAGGAAAGGTTACACAAATTGGACGTGGTGAGATGTCTTAAGGTGTACCTAGAAAGGATGAGAGACATCAGAAAGTCTGACAAATTATTTGTCATTCCAGAGGGACCAAAGAAAGGTCAAGCAGCATCAAAGACTACAATTGCACAGTGGATTGTGTCTTGTATCAAAAGAGCTTATGAAAGCAAAGGACAAGATAAACCTTTGAACGTGAAGGCCCATTCTACAAGGGCCATGGCTACTTCATGGGCATTCAAAGCCCAGGCTACACCAGGGCAGATATGCAAAGCAGCTGTATGGTCCTCATTCAATACATTTTTGAAATACTACAGACTAGACGTACAATCATCAGCTGACGCAAGCTTTGGGCGTAGAGTCTTAGAAACTGTAGTGAAATAAAGTGTAAAGTGTATTAATAAAGGTTGAACTGATAAGACATTAAACTGGTGTTGTCTATTCTGATGTATCCCTCCCTAAAATTTGCACTACTTGGGTATGTCCCAATGGTGCCCACTGCCAGGGTGATCAGGAAAGGAGAAAATTTAAACAACTTACCGTAATTTTCTTTTCCTGGAACCATGGCAGTGGGCACATAGTTACCCTCCCTATGTATGTCTAATGCCTATCAGTTATATATTTTCAGCTATGGAAGAAACGTAAGACTGGTGTGCAGGTAGAGGGAGGGGCCTTATATGGCCTACCTGCAAAAGTCTACTTCCTGTCCAACCTAGAGTGAGAAGGGATTAACCCAATGGTGCCCACTGCCATGGTTCCAGGAAAAGAAAATTACGGTAAGTTGTTTAAATTTTCTCCTTTTTCTACCTTCAAGATACAAAGAGCATTTATTGGTTAAAACAATTGTAACCTCAATTGATATAAAACATGTAATGAATTAATAAACAGTAGACTATTCTCCTGTTGAACAAGAAGATTGTTCTCCTGCTGAATAAGAAAAGGCTCCCAAGCGCTTGTGCTTAAGGAAGCTACGTTGCTCCGCCGTGTGGTAAAACTGAAATCCTACTCACCGTCCATGAGTAGGACATGTGCAGTGGTTCGGGGTCTTTGCCAGGGATAGCCGCTCGCCGTGGGGTGCAGAACGTCCGTTAGTGCAGGGAGATCTCCTGCAGTCCTCGTGGTTTTGCTGCCAACAGAGTATTTTCCAAACGTCTCCTCCTGCTGACGTCACCGTCTGATGTGCACAGCTACGGTGTCCCTGGATGGCCAAAAACCTTCTCATGGACGGTGAGTAGGATTTCAGTTTTACCACACAGCGGAGCAACGTAGCTTCCTTAAGCACAAGCGCTTGGGAGCCTTTTCTTATTCAGCAGGAGAACAATCTTCTTGTTCAACAGGAGAATAGTCTACTGTTTATTAATTCATTACATGTTTTATATCAATTGAGGTTACAATTGTTTTAACCAATAAATGCTCTTTGTATCGTGTCCACCACGGCCATTGTTGTCTCAAGGGTAATACAATATTGTGGTGTTTTCTGTCTATTTCTTGTTCCCTTCTCTGAGGTATTCCACATAAGAAACCACTGTACAAGACTTTATTCCATTCTTCATCCTCAGCGCCATAGGCCGTTCTACACGAACCTCCCCTCCAATGTATAACATTGCGGGAATGAGGGTACCAGGACATTGAGGGACTACGGATCCGGTAAGATCCCAGACGGGATTTCTGCTTTAGATATTGTGAAGCGGGGGCATCCAGACACTGATTAAGGGGTTCAGGAAACTAGTCATTCACACCTGGCTTTTATTTCTAGATCGACATTTACACAGACACACACACACGTAACAAGGGCTAATTGTAGTATAATGTAATACAATAAATATATTTGTCATTAAAATGGATTTTATTCATATGTTTTATTTTAAAGCGGGGTTGGGGGCGGGACTAGGGGCGGAGTTGGGGGCGGGACTAGGTGGCGAGTAGATTTTTTGGTTGGGCGAGTAGATTTTTGGGTGATTTGTCGAACACTGTATATATATATATATATATATATATATATATATATATATATATATATATATATATATATAAGAGAAAGAAGAGAGAGCGCACGCCCCATAGCGTAATATTGTTGATTTAATGTTAAAAGGGATGGGAAGGGGGGGGGGAGAATTACACTCACAAGAGTAAAATTCAACTAAAACAATGTGTGAATAAATCACCACCATCCGGTCTCTGCACTGCAAACGTCCACAAGTCTTAGCTCCCTCAGGGCTGCGTGGAGATGATGATGTTCACAGGAGGCCAGTGGTGTAATTCGCCGACAAAGATTCAGTCCATATGGTCCCGTAGTTCGCCTCTCCCACTTGAATGGCCGCAATGTAGATCTCGCGCTTCAATGCTGCCTCGTGCGCGTGCGCAGCGTCGCAATGACGTAATTGCGCAATTGGAATCCCTGGCGCGTTTTGTCACCAGAGGGCGACTTTCTCAAAGGGCTGATACTGAATGGACAAGGCTCCTGATATTTATAGCCAGTTGGTTGCTTGGCAACCCGTAATTAGAGTAGAATATATAAACCTGTGAGGTTCCAACGGAGATAAGAGTCCCATAAAGAATTAGGGTTGCAGACCTGTCTAAGACATGTGAATGTGCTCACAAGTGAAATTCTTTATTGGAATATATCCGTAAATAGAAATCATGGGCCCAGGACAAATTTAAGGAGCAGCCTCCCCCCCCCCCCCCCCCCGATTAATCCCCCCCAATTTACCTTTGTAATCCCCACATCTCACCCCCCTCCCTCCTCCCCCCATTAAACCCCACACTGCACAGCGCACTGTGTTTGTTCCTTAGGGGTGGGAAAACGAGATATTGGGAGAGACAGAGGGAGAGGAGAGGGAGGGGAGGAAGGAGAGGAGAAGGGGGAGCAGGGGAGAGAGGGGAGAGCGAGAGGGGGGAGGCAGGGATAGTGGATGAGAGAGAGAAGGGATATTGGATGAGAGAGAGAGGGGGCAGTGGGAGAGAGGGGGGACAGGGATAGTGGATGAGAGAGGGGACAGGGATATTGGGAGAGAGGGGACAGGGATATTGGATGAGAGAGAGAGGCAGGGATAGTGGGAGAGAGGGAGGACAGGGATATGGGATGAGAGGGAGAGAGGGGGAACAGGGATAGTGGATGAGAAAGAGAGGGGGAACAGGGATAGTGGATGAGAGAGAGAGGGGGGACAGGGATATTGGATGAGACGGGGAACAGGGATAGTGGATGAGAGAGAGGGGGAACAGAAATAGTGGATGAGAGATAGAGAGGGGACATGGATATTGGATGAGAAAGGGGGGACAGGGATAGTGGATGAGAGAGAGAGGGGGAACAGAAATAGTGGATGAGAGATAGAGAGGGGACATGGATATTGGATGAGAAAGGGGGGACAGGGATAGTGGATGAGAGAGAGAGGGGGAACAGAAATAGTGGCTGAGAGATAGAGGGGGGGTAGGGATATTGGATGAGAAAGGGGGGACAGGGATAGGGGATGAGTGAGAGAGAGAAAGGGGACAGAGATAGTGGATGAGAGAGAGAGGGGACAGGGATAGTGGATGAGAGAGAGAGGGGACAGGGATAGTGGATGAGAGAGAGAGGGGACAGGGATAGTGGATGAGAGAGAGAGGGGACAGGGATAGTGGATGAGAGAGAGGGGGGACAGGGATAATGGATGAGAAAGGGGGGACAGGGATAGGGGATGCGTGAAAGAGAGAAAGGGGACAGGGATAGTGGATGAGAGAGAGGGGGGACAGGGATAGTGGATGAGAGAGAGAGGGGACAGGGATAGTGGATGAGAGAGAGGGGGGACAGGGATAGTGGATGAGAGAGAGAGGGGACAGGGATAGTGGACGAGAGAGAGAGGGGACAGGGATAGTGGATGAGAGAGAGAGGGGACAGGGATAGTGGATGAGAGAGAGAGGGGACAGGGATAGTGGATGAGAGAGAGGGGGGACAGGGATAGTGGATGAGAGAGAGGGGGGACAGGGATAGGGGAGAGAGGATCTGAGTGAGCTGCTGCCCTGGAGGAGGGAGGGGGCCTGTTAGAGGCCTGTGGAGGGGGCCTGCCGAGCTGCCTGCTGAAAGGTGCCCACAGAGGTGCCTGTCAGGGGAACCTCCCTTCTACCACTCAGGCACCGGCACGGACACCTCCCAGCAGGCCCCCTCTGTGGATCATATTAGGTTTGCCGCAGGATAGTGAGGGGGAGAGGCAGCAGCTGTGGGTCGGCAACCTGCAGAGAGACGCGAGTAGGGGCGGAAAGAGCCGCGTGCGGCTCGGGGGCCACAGGTTGCCGACCTCTGCTGAAGGCCTAAAGCGTCGGACCGCGCGCCGCCATAAGGCCTCGTTCAGGGTGCCAGAGGCAGGAGTTGGAGGGAGGGCGTTCGGGAGGGCGGCAGTCTGCTGGGCGATGTGTGTCCATCCCCAGCAGACTTTTTCAGGAGTTGAGGAGGCGGCGAGGGCGCTACAGACGGCAGCTTAGGGATCCCAGTTGCAGTCATGAAATCATTCTCAAGAATGATTTCATTGGCTGCCGAGGTCCCAGTGACGCTGCTGCAGCTTCAAAAAACGATTTTTTCGTTTATTGAAACTGTATTCAGCGTCAACGCCGGGCTTCGGAGACAGGGCAGCTGCTACCCTGACAACCAGTATTCAATTTGAATACTTTGTGTCCCACGGCAGCTCGCACGGCAGCACGCCCTCCCTCCGAAGCCTGCACCCTGAACGAGGCCTTACACACTACAGCATTACAATGAGCGCGCAGTAACCGCCCGCACCATCACGCCCTCCAATTTAGAACAGACCTCAGAATTTGATCTTGCCGGGCGACGCGTCACTGAGCGGTTCAGCCAATGAGGGCGAAGCGCTCGTGTGATGTCATGGCTGCGCCTCCCTGTCACCTCTCGATGCCGCCTGCCTGCAGTGCAGATTTGGGGCGGGCGCATCGCCCTGAGGGAGCGCGCGGCCGCAGCTTTTGGTATGATCACGGCCTTGGGTAAAGCTCTTACCCCCCAGAGGGTTTATTTTAACACTTTAGCCCGTTTGAAAAATCACAAGATGTTTAATTCAACTTTCTCATTGAACATTTGTAGAGAAAATGAGCCAAGCTGCCAGAAGCTATTTTTCAATGTTTAGCGTCTTTACTAATGAGTGTAAATGACACTTCATATACAGCAGGTTATGGGACACAGTATTACAGTAAATGGCCACCATGTTTCTTCTCACATCCCAGTATAGGGATCTCTCCTATTATCACACGCTGGTAGCAGCTGAGAGAGCTCAGGGGCTGAGCCCAGAATGTGACGCACATCATCATTCTACAGCTCAAAAAATGCCATGTTTATGTGCTACCTGATTTCCGTGGTTACAGCCCAACCGCCCTGTACCTGAGCCCTGTGTCACTGGGCTTGTGCTGTTATCACTTGCTGCTGACTGCAATAACCTGCACAGCTGCTGACTGCGTCTGCAAGGAGTTTTCTCCCAACGTGAGCTACTTGGAGAGCGGATACTTGGACATTTCAGAGCGGAAGGAGCCTCCCAGCGTAAAGGCGCACTTTCCCCAGGGAGAGAGAGACACCTCGGGTAAGATCTGATTAAAGGACAACCTTTGAGGAGTGGGCTTAGTGTGTGTGTATTTCAGGAGGGGTCTTTATTGTGTGTGTGTGTGTGTGTGTGTGTGTGTGTGTGTGTGTGTGTGTGTGTGTGTGTGTGTGTGTGTGTGTGTGTGTGTGTGTGTGTGTGTGTGTGTGTGTGTGTGTGTGTGTGTGTGTGTATTTGGGAAGGGGGGCTTATTGTGTGTGTGTGTGTATTTGGGAAGGGGCACTTACTGTGTATGTGTGCGTATGTACTGTAGGAAGGGGGGCTTATTGTGTGTGTGTGTGTGTTTGCGTGCATTTGGGAAGGTGCGCTTACTCTGTACAGTATGTGTGTGTATTTGAGGAGGGGTCAGTAAAAAAGGGAAGGGGCGCTTACTGTGTATGTGTGTGTATTTGGGGAGGGGACTTATTGTGTGAGTGTACTGGGGATGGGGGTTATGTAGTGTGGGATCAGAGGGGGGAGTTTGAGACAGAGGGGTGTAAGAGAGAAGGGGAGACTGACAGACAGAGGTGGGAGTGTAAGAGGGGGATGAGAGAGCGAGGTGGTGTGTGAGAAGGGGGCAGTATAAGAGAAAATGGGGGGAGAGGGTGCTCGCAATGTCGCCAACACGTGGGTGGGGGGCCCCGGTGGAAGCTCTAGTCCTGGGCCCCAGGAAACCTGTCTGCGGCCCTGGTCATACGAGCTTAGTAACATGTAGAAAGGACACATGTATGTTCAGAATGAGTTACCATGGTATGCTGAGAGGCATCATAGCAGGTAATACTGTGCGCTGCAAGGTCAGGGAGAGGAAGGGTCCGATTGGGGAGTTGGAAGGGCCCAGAATATCTCTAAAAGCATTGTCCTTCATACAGATCGGAGGCAGAGAGGGGATAAGACCGCAGCCGCAATTCAGCCAGGAGGAGCAAACAATGGCTGAAAAGGAGGAGCCGGCTCGGGGGAAGATGGTGAGTGTACAAATTGCTGTCACTGTGCAACTCTTCCAATGACCTGCAAATTAATGCAGAGAAATAGTGACACGTGTTTCTAACACGTTAAGCGCCAAAGGGGAACTCAACAGCTGTTGGAGAAGTTAAGGGAGTTACTAACACAAACTCAGTATAAATTCTAGTTATTTATTTATTACTTTTTTTATTTTAAACACGTACAACCAACATATGTAACAGTATTCACATTTAATTGCAGAGTGGGCGGGAATCTCATGCCCGGGTGCAGACTGACCCCGTGCCCCTGCCTCTGTCTATTTCTAACCTCCCTGGCCCTTCCCCCTGCCACGTCAGCCCTGCTGCCAGAGGGGGGGAGAGGCCAGGGGGGACGCAGTCCACACTCACAGGTAAGGGGAGCCTAGTCCCTCTGGGCATAGCGCCCTGTCACCGAGGGCTCAAGGCTACTTTTCTGGGTTATTTTGAAATGAGCAACACTGGGGAACATTTAGGGGTCTTCCCAAACACAGAGAGAACATTTAGGGTTGACACAGAACATTTAGGGGTCTTCCCAAACACAGAGAGAACATTTAGGGGTCTTCCCAAACACAGAGAGAACATTTAGGGTTGACACAGAACATTTAGGGTCTCCCCAGACACAGTAAACCCCACACACACAGATCCTAAAACCTCTGCCTTTCCCAAACTGCAGGCGGAGGGTCAAGATTTCAGGTGTTTAAATAAAACGTTGATACCCGGAGTGTTTGTCTGGCTTTTATTGTAACTTACATAGTTACATAGTAGCTGAGGTTGAAAAAAGATGTAGGTCCATGAAGTTCAACCCATGCTAAATTTAGACAACAGATACTTTATCCTATATCTATACTTACTTGTTGATCCAGAGGAAGGCAAACAAAAAACCCATTAAGGGGAAAAATTAATTCCTTCCTGACTCCAAGAATTGGCTATCGGATTACTCCCTGGATCAACATCCTTCCCATGTACTGTATACTTATTTGGTATATCCCTGTATACCTTTCCCATCTAAAAAGATATCCAACCTTTTTTTGAACAAATCTATTGTATCTGGCATCACAGTCTCCATGGGTAATGAATTCCACATTTTAACTGCCCTTACTGTAAAGAACCCTTTCCTTTGTTGCTGGTGAAATTTCCTTTCCTCCAACCTTAAGGGATGGCCCCGAGTCCTTAGTACTGCCCGTGGGATGAATAGGTCTTTTGAAAGCTCCATGTATTGTCCCCGAATATATTTGTACTGTATATACTTATCATATCGCCTCTTAGACGCCTCTTTTCCAATGTAACTAAAACTAATTTACTGATGCAGCCACCAGTATTAGAACGCATACCGGAGAAATTCCTTGGAGATTCTGGGGCAGTCTCACAGTAATTGACTCAACATTTCTGTAAAATTCTTAATGGCCCATCGGATTGACACAGCAGGGGTCCCTGCTGTCCCATTCAGTTTGCAGGGACCCCCTGCTGTGTTAATCCTATGGGCCATTAAGAATCTCACAGAAATATTGAGGCAATGTTGAGGCATTTACTGTGAGACTGCCCCAGAAAATACCCAGGCAGAGTTCTAATACTCGTTGCTGCATCTGTAGCTAGCCTCTCCTCATAAGTTAGATTGTCCACCCCCTTTATTAATTTTGTGGGTCTTCTCTGCACTCTCTCTAGTTCCATAATGTCTTTTCTTAGGATTTGGTGCCCAAAATTGTACTCCATATTCAAGGTGTGGTCTCACTAGTGCTTTGTAAAGGGGCATAATTATGTTTACTTCCCTTCCATCCATTGCCCGTTTGATAAAAGAACACGGAAATCACCAGGTGCTCCTGAGGGGGTTCCAGGTAGGGAAAAATTACATACAATGGTGAACCAACAATAAGGGTGAGGCAACAATAAAATGAAAAAAGGAGAAAATAAAATATACAACCAGTGTTCAATTGTAGCTCAACCTTCAATGGATCTTCCTTGTTGATCCTTTACTAGTTGCATTGTCGAGAAGTCAGGGAGCGCAGTACACCGGGTGAACATAAAGGGACAAAGCATCACACAGATGATAGTGCAACACTGTGTGATGAAATTATGATAACCCTATAACTATAATGGGGACATGGAGAGAGGACAATAAAGAATTGCTGCACGGATTGAAAGGACAACAAATGGATTTAGTGAGCAAACATCATGGAACACACAGATGCAATGGGAACTTACAAGAACGCCCCAAAATCAGGCAATTGGAATAGAGCTCAGTCAGTGTCCGTTGTGGGAGGTAAAAAACCTGTGAGTGATGAAACCGATCCCTGAGGTACTCCACTCACGACTTTAGGCCAACCTGAAAAAGTTCCATTTATGACAACCCTCTGTTGTCTGTCCTTTAACCAGTTTTCAATCCAGGTGCATATATTATTACTGAGTCCAATTTTCTTTATTTTGTACACCAACCTCTTGTGTGAAACCGTATCAAAAGCCTTTGCAAAGTCTAAGTAGACCACATCAACTGCATTACCCTGGTCTAAATTCCTACTTACCTCCTCAAAGAAACAAATAAGGTTAGTTTGGCAAGATCTATCCTTCATAAATCCATGCTGACTATTACTAATAATTTTGTTTTCCATTAGGTATTCCTGAATATTATCCCGTATTAAACCTTCAAGTAGTTTCCCTACTATTGAAGTCAGGCTTACAGGTCTGTAATTTCCCGGTTGTGATCTAGCTCCCTTTTTAAATATAGGCACCACATCTGCTTTATGCCAATCTTGTGGTACTGAGCCTGTGGAAATGGAGTCCTTGAATATTAAATATAATGGTTTGGCTATTACTGAGCTTAACTCCTTGAGAACTCTTGGCTGTATGCCATCGGGGCCAGGTGCCTATTTACTTTCATTTTTTCAAGTCGCTTATGAACTTCTTCCTCAGTTAACCAATTGCTCATTAATGTGGAGGTTGTGGCTTCCTCCTGCGGCACTACTATTGAATTTGATTCTTCCCTGGTAAACACAGAGGCAAAGAATTTGTTTAATTCCTCAGCTTTTTCCTTATCTCCAATAATCTGCCTACCCATCTCACACTGAAAGGGTCCTATATTTTCTTTTCTCATTTTTTTGTTATTAAGGTACTTAAAGAACTTTTTAGGGTTGACCTTACTTTCTATTGCAATCCTTTTTTCATTATCCATTTTTGCTAATTTGATTGCCCTTTTGCAATTTTTGTTACATTCCTTATAATCCTGATACGATGTCTTTGTCCCATCTGACTTAAAGAATCTAAACGCCTTCCTCTTCTTGTCCATTTCCTCCCCTACCTGTTTATTTAGCCACATTGGTTTTGAGTTATTTCTTTTATACTTATTACCCAAGGGTATACACTGATAAGTGTGCTTTTCTAACAATGTTTTAAAAACTGCCCATTTATCTTCTACATTTTTCCCTGCAAAAACATCATCCCATTGTATTACTACTAGATTAGACCTCAGTTTATTAAAATCTGCCTTTCCAAAGTTTAAGGTCTTTGTTAAACCCAAGTACAGGCATACCCCGCATTAGCGTACGCAATGGGACCGAAGCATGTATGTAAAGTGAAAATGTACTTAAAGTGAAGCACTACCTTTTTCCCACTTATCGATGCATGTACTGTACTGCAATCGTCATATACGTGCATAACTGATGTAAATTACGCATTTGTAACAGGCTCTATAGTCTCCCCGCTTGTGCACAGCTTCGGTACAGGTAGGGAGCTGTTCAGGACGTGACAACAGGCACATGCGTGAGATGCAGTTTGCCTATTGGGCGATACTGTATGTACTTACTCGCGAGTGTCCATAAACCGGGGTATGCCTGTAATCTGTTTTTGATAATTTATTTCAAATGAGACCATGTTATGATCACTGTTACCCAAATGTCCCAGGACTTGAATATTTGTTATTACCTCTACATTGTTTGATATGAACAAATCCAGTATTGCCCCTCTCCTGGTTGGTTCCTCAATAATTTGGGTCATATAATTTCTCCTGAAGTCTGTCACCGATACAGGTTATCCATATGATCACTTCTCTGTGTGTATCCGACTGTCTCGTTTCTTATTAACCCTGCGTATGTCAGTCACTTGTTATACTAGATCTGTCACTTTTCATATTCCTTTTGTGTGTGTGTCTGTGTGTGTGTCTGTGTATTTGTGTGTGCGCTTATCTGTGCATCTGTGTTCGTGCGCATATTTATGCGTGCGTGTGTATCTGTTTATCTGTGTGTATATATATATATATATATATATATCACAAAAACAGTGTATACTATATAGAGAAAGAGAGAGAGAGAGAGAGAGAATCGAAAGTCAGATTTTTGTGTCTGCTACAATATAATTCTTTGTGCACTTACCTCTGAGTGCTGCCTCTCTTTGCTGTTTCGTTGCCCTGATGGATGGCAACGTAATATATACATGTTTCAAAAGTATATTTGAAAAATAGCACACAATACCCAACATTACGCATATTGTACAAGGATGCGGAATGCTCTGTGAACTTTTTTTGGTTAGGAAACCCCAGAATATGATTTTTAAATTCTGGGGAACCCCAACCCTCGCCCCCTGTCTGTCACCCTGTCTCCCTCATCCCTCACTGCCCCTTTTACGCTCCCTCTCCCACTCACACTCTCCCCCTTAAACTCCTTTTCTCCTTCACACTCTCCCCCTCACTCTCCTTCTCCCCCTCACACTCTCCACCTTATGCTCCTTCTCCCCCTCACACTCTCCTCCATATGCTCCTTCTCCCCCTCACACTCTCCCCCTTACGCTCCTTCACCCCCTTACGATCCTTCTCTAGCTCTTACACTCCTTCTTCCCTCACGCTCTCCCCCTTACGCTCCTTTACCCCCTCACGCTCTCCCCCTTACGCTCCTTCTCCCCCTCACGCTCTCCTCCTTACGCTCCTGCACCCCCTCACGCCCTCCTCCTTATCACATTCTCCCCCTTCACACTCTCCCCCTTACGCTCCTTTACCCCCTCACACTCTCCCCCTTACGCTCCTTCTTCCCCTCACGCTCTCCCCCTTATGCTCCTTTACCCCCTCACGCTCTCCCCCTTACGCTCCTTCTCCCCCTCACGCTCTCCTCCTTACGCTCCTGCACCCCCTCACGCCCTCCTCCTTATCACATTCTCCCCCTTCACACTCTCCCCCTTTCGCTCCTTCTCCCCCCTCACACTCTCCCCTGTACACTCCTTGTCCCCCTCACTCTCCTCCTTACTGTCCTTCTCCCCATTACGCTCCATGTCCCCCTCACACTCTCCCCCTTACTCTTCTTCTCCCCTCACATTCTCCCCCTTACGCTCCATTTCCCCCTCACGCCCCTTCTCCCCCTCACACTCTCTCCCTTACGCCCTTCTCCCCCTCACACTCTCTCCCTTACGCCCCTTCTCCCCCTCACACTCTCCCCCTTACTCTCCTTCACCCCCTTACTCTCCTTCTCCCCCTTACGCTCCTTCTCCCCTTCACGCTCCTTCTCCCCCTCACACTCTCCCCATTACAATACTTATCCCCCTCACACTCTCCCACTTTCGCTCCTTCTCCCCTCACACTCTCTCCCCCCTACGCTCCTTCTCCCCTCACACTCTCCCCCCCCACGCTACTTCTCCCCCTCAGACTTTCCCCCTTTCGCTCCATCTCCCCCTCACTCTCCCCCTTACACTCCTTCTCCCCCTCTCACTCCTTCTCGCCCTCACACTCCGCCTTACGCTCCACTATCCCCCTTACGCTCCTTCTCCCCCTCACACTCTCTCCTTCAAAATCTCCCCCTTACGCTCCTTCTCCCCTTCACCCTCTCCGCCTTATGTTCCTTCTCACACTCACTCTCTCCCCCTTATGCTCCTTCTCACACTCACACTCTCTCCCTCAATCTCTCCCCCTTACGCTCCTAATCCCCCTCACTATCCCCCTTACACTTCTTCTCTCCTTCACACTCTCCCCCTTATGCTCCTTCTCACACTCACACTCTCCCTCATGCTCCTTCTCCCCCTCACTCTCCTCCTTGCGCGCATGCACCCACACTCGCCCAATTACACATACACACACGCACACACACACACACACACTCTCACACTAACACCCTAATGGGCAAATACACTATTATTCATATCTCGATAATAGTAATTTTGCCCATTATTGTACTGTATGTGTTGAGGGTGGGGGGGGGGGGGGTGTTGTTGGAGGTAGAGGAGGTGGGTAGTAGAGTTGTTGTGTGTTTTTCTTTATTGTGGGTAGAGGGATTGGGTGAAGGGGGTAGTTCCCCCAAGGATAGATGTTTAGGCCTACCGGTTGCTAGCAGCACTGGTTAACCCCTTCATTACCATAGCGGTTCCGCAAGTTAACTCCTCCCGCAACCTTCCAGGCAGGCTTAATTACCCTCCCTGGGGCTACTACCCCCTTCATCCACCCCCTCTGCCCTCAATAAACCGGCTATTGAGGTTGAATTCCTTCATTGCATTAGCGGCTAGCCACTAAGGAAATGAAGCTGTTTTAATAAAAAATGTAATACTAGTGCACGTGAGCAGGAGGTCTCCGGAGCAGAACTGCGTTGACTTGAGGTCCGGGAACCCATGCTTCCTGAGATACAGGCCCCGTTATGGGGTGCCGGTATCTCCTATGCATTTAAATCCCATGGTCATGTGACACGAGACATTTAAATGCATAGGTGATACATGCCCCCTATAACGGGGCCTGTATATCAGGAAGCAGGGGGTCCCGGACCTCAAATGAACGCGGTTCTGCTCCGGCGTAATAGAACAAGCGAGTTGCTTTATGAAGGCTACTAGCATAGGCCTCTATATGTGACTGGGTACTTGGCCTGGGGAGGGGGTATAACGGGGTACTGGACCTGGGGAGGGGTTATTACGGGGTACTGGGCCTGGGAAAAGGGGTATAACGGTTACTGGGCCATGGAAGGGGGGTATAACGGGGTACTGGGCCTCATTTATAATGGGGTACTAGACCTGTGGTATAACGGGGTACTTGGCCTGAGGAGTGGGTATAAGTGTCACAGGAGCTCTTGCGATACAGAGTATCACTGTCCTGGTTACACACACGTTATGTCTCCTGCAGGTCGGGGAGCACACGGAGCGGGAGCCGTTTAGCCTGTCAGCTTGGTACCCTTTGAGCTCCAGTTCCAGCTCAACAGCGTGGGAGGATGAAGAAGATGAGAAGTGTGAGGAGGCTGACAAAGAGGAGGTATAACTGGGTACTGGGACTGGGTATAACGGGGTACTGAACCAAGAGAGGGGTGTATCACGGGGTACTGGGCCAGTGTATGGGGCATAACTGGTACTGGATCTGGGGAGGTGGGTATAACTGGGTACTGGATCTGGGGGTATTACAGGGTACTGAGTTTTGGCAGGGGGGTATAACGGGGTACTGGGCCTGGGGAGGGGGGTATCATGGGTTCTGGGGAAGGTGGTATAAGGGGGTACTGGGCTTTGGGATAGGGGTATAATGGGGAACTGGGCTTGGGGGTATGACAGGGTACTGGGTCTGGGGAGGTGGGTGTAATGGGGTACTGGGCCTGGGGGTATGAAAAGGAAAGAGTGACAGTGGGAGTGTATGAGGGGGGTGAGAGCGAGGTGGTGTGTGAGAAGGGGGCAGTGTAAGAGAAAACGGGGGGGAGGGGGTTCTCGCAAGGTCGCAGACACGTGGGTGGGGGGCCCCGGTGGAAGCCCTAGTCCTGGGCCCCAGGAAACCTGCCTGTGGCCCTGGTCATAGAAGCTGAGTAACATGTAGAAAGGACACATGTATGTTCAGAATGAGTTACCATGGTATGCTGAGAGGCATCATAGCAGGTAATACTGTGCGCTGCAAGGTCAGGGGGAGGAACGGTCCGATGGAGGAGTTGGAAGGGCCCAGAATATCTCTAAAAGCATTGTCCTTCATACAGATCGGAGGCAGAGAGGGGATAAGACCGCAGCCGCAATTCAGCCAGGAGGAGCAAACAATGGCTGAAAAGGAGGAGCCGGCGGTATTCAGCCAGGAGCCGGCTCGGGCGAAGATGGTGAGTGTACAAATTGCTGTCACTGTGCAACTCTTCCAATGACCTGCAAATTAATGCAGAGAAATAGTGACACGTGTTTCTAACACGTTAAGCGCCAAAGGGGAACTCAACAGCTGTTGGAGAAGTTAAGGGAGTTACTAACACAAACTCAGTATAAATTCTAGTTATTTATTCCTTTTTTTATTTTAAACACGTACAACCAACATATGTAACAGTATTCACATTAAAGGGCAGAGTGGGCGGAATCTCATGCCCGGGTGCAGACTGACCCCGTGCCCCTGCCTCTGTCTATTTCTAACCTCCCTGACCCTTCCCCCTGCCACGTCAGCCCTGCTGCCAGAGGGGGGGAGTGGCCAGGGGGGACGCAGTCCACACTCACAGGTAAGGGGAGCCTAGTCCCTCTGGGCATAGCGCCCTGTCACCGAGGGCTCAAGGCTACTTTTCTGGGTTATTTTGAAGCGAGCGACACTGGGGAACATTTAGGGGTCTTCCCAAACACAGAGAGAACATTTAGGGGTCTTCCCAGACACAGAGAGAACATTTAGGGGTCACACAGAACATTTAGGGGTCTCCCCAGACACAGTAAACCCCACACACACAGATCCCAAAACCTCTGCCTTTCCCAAACTGCAGGCGGAGGGTCAAGATTTCAGGTGTTTAAATAAAACGTTGATACCCGGAGTGTGTCTGGCTTTTATTGTAACTTACATAGTTACATCGTTGATGAGGTTGAAAAAAGACGTAGGTCCATAAAGTTCAACCTATGCTAAATTTAGACAACAGATACTTTATCCTATATCTATACTTACTTATTGATCCAGAGCAAGGCAAACAAAAAAACCCATTAAGGGGAACAATGAATTCCTTCCTGACTCCAAGAATTGACTATCGGATTAATCCCTGGATCAACATCTTTCCCATGTACTGTATACTTATTTGGTATATCCCTGTATACCTTTCCCATCTAAAAAGATATCCAACCTTTTTTTGAACAAATCTATTGTATCTGCCATCACAGTCTCCATGGGTAATGAATTCCACATTTTAACTGCCCTTACTGTAAAGAACCCTTTCCTTTGTTGCTGGTGAAATTTCCTTTCCTCCAACCTTAAGGGATGGCCCCGAGTCCTTAGTACTGCCCGTGGGATGAATAGGTCTTTTGAAAGCTCCATGTATTGTCCCCGAATATATTTGTACTGTATATGTGAAGGTAGAAGAGATTATGTGAATATATGTTTATCCGTTATTCCGAGTGTTATATAACTCAGCCCAGTAAATAGATATTGTCCAGTAAAGATGGCGCCTGTATCCGGGACCGCACCCTGAGATTATCCTGGAAGGAAGAAATCCGGCTGATGCAAGATGTACAAACAACTGACTTATCAGCCCGAGTCTCTCATGAGCTGATCACGCACCCATGCACGAAGGAATGTGCACGCCTCGGGGAATAATGTGTACCAATGAGAGACAACAGCGTGTCCCGGAGCAAGATATATCTGGCTAAAACCCAACCCCCTGCCTCGCCCCATTGTAAGCTATATGAACTGTGTGAGCTGAACAATAAAGCAGCAGTTCCTGTGTTGCCCCCGGGGATAACGCATGTACTGAGATTGAAGCTGAACCTTGTGTCAGAGTCTTTCTTAGTGAGCTAGCGCATGCATGATTGAATTTGGAGCAAGTGACTGAAGAGAGAGAGACCCTGATATAGTGAGATTCACGACCTCATTATTTGGCGCCCCACGTTGGGCGCCAAATAATGAGGTCGTGAATCTCACTATATCAGGGTCTCTCTCTCTTCAGTCACTTGCTCCAAATTCAATCATGCATGCGCTAGCTCACTAAGAAAGACTCTGACACAAGGTTCAGCTTCAATCTCAGTACATGCGTTATCCCCGGGGGCAACACAGGAACTGCCGAGTTTTTGTATTACAATCTATTTATATCAAAGTAGGCTAACACTAGCCAATCATTCAATGCCACACCTATTATGCGGCAAAGCTTATCCAATTATTACATTAGTTAGTAGAAAAAAGGCACAATGGGGGCGGGGGTCTTGTCGGCTGATGCAAGTTTCACAGGAATGCCGTGTGTCCTTGCTTTCTGAAGTTATGTTTCGTTTTCTCTGTAATCAGTCGGCTTTAGGTCACTTTGCTACTTCCTTATTGCGTGGGCGTGGGCGAGAGTCTGTGCAAGCGGAATTTCACAGTCACCTCGGATAGAAAACAGTATTAGTAAAAAAACACAGCAAACAGATATAAGATGGAGACGAGTGGTTTCTTCAGAATATAGAGATATGACACCCATATTCTATCCTTCACATATATAGTTATCATATCGCCTCTTAGACGCCTCTTTTCTAATGTAACTAAAACTAATTTACTGATGCAGCCACCAGTATTAGAACGCTTACCGGAGAAATTCCTTGGAGATTCTGGGGCAGTCTCACAGTAATTGACTCAACATTTCTGTGAGATTCTTAATGGCCCATCGGATTGACACAGCAGGGGTCCCTGCTGTCCCATTCAGTTTGCAGGGACCCCCTGCGGTGTTAATCCTATGGGCCATTAAGAATCTCACAGAAATATTGAGGCAATGTTGAGGCATTTACTGTGAGACTGCCCCAGAAAATACCCAGGCAGAGTTCTAATACTCGTTGCTGCATCTGTAGCTAGCCTCTCCTCATAAGTTAGATTGTCCACCCCCTTTATTAATTTGGTGGCTCTTCTCTGCACTCTCTCTAGTTCCATAATGTCTTTTCTTAGGATTTGGTGCCCAAAATTGTACTCCATATTCAAGGTGTGGTCTCACTAGTGCTTTGTAAAGGGGCATAATTATGTTTACTTCCCTTCCATCCATTGCCCGTTTGATAAAAGAACACGGAAATCACCAGGTGCTCCTGAGGGTGTTCCAGGTAGGGAAAAATGACATACAATGGTGAACCAACAATAAGGGTGAGGCAACAATAAAAAGAAAAAAGGAGAAAATAAAATATACAACCAGTGTTCAATTGTAGCTCAACCTTCAATGGATCTTCCTTGTTGATCCTTTACTAGTTGCATTGTCGAGAAGTCAGGGAGCGCAGTACACCGGGTGAACATAAAGGGACAAAGCATCACACAGATGATAGTGCAACACTGTGTGATGAAATTATGATAACCCTATAACTATAATGGGGACATGGAGAGAGGACAATAAAGAATTGCTGCACGGATTGAAAGGACAACAAATGGATTTAGTGAGCAAACATCATGGAACACACAGATGCAATGGGAACTTACAAGAAAGCCCCAAAATCAGGCAATTGGAATAGAGCTCAGTCAGTGTCCGTTGTGGGAGGTAAAAAACCTGTGAGTGATGAAACCGATCCCTGAGGTACTCCACTCACGACTTTAGCCCAACCTGAAAAAGTTCCATTTATGACAACCCTCTGTTGTCTGTCCTTTAACCAGTTTTCAATCCAGGTGCATATATTATTACTGAGTCCAATTTTCTTTATTTTGTACACCAACCTCTTGTGTGAAACCGTATCAAAAGCCTTTGCAAAGTCTAAGTAGACCACATCAACTGCATTACCCTGGTCTAAATTCCTACTTACCTCCTCAAAGAAACAAATAAGGTTAGTTTGGCAAGATCTATCCTTCATAAATCCATGCTGACTATTACTAATAATTTTGTTTTCCATTAGGTATTCCTGAATATTATCCCGTATTAAACCTTCAAGTAGTTTCCCTACTATTGAAGTCAGGCTTACAGGTCTGTAATTTCCCGGTTGTGATCTAGCTCCCTTTTTAAATATAGGCACCACATCTGCTTTACGCCAATCTTGTGGTACTGAGCCTGTGGAAATGGAGTCCTTGAATATTAAATATAATGGTTTGGCTATTACTGAGCTTAACTCCTTGAGAACTCTTGGCTGTATGCCATCGGGGCCAGGTGCCTTATTTACTTTCATTTTTTCAAGTCGCATATGAACTTCTTCCTCAGTTAACAAATTGCTCATTAATGTGGAGGTTGTGGCTTCCTCCTGCGGCACTACTATTGAATTTGATTCTTCCCTGGTAAACACAGAGGCAAAGAATTTGTTTAATTCCTCAGCTTTTTCCTTATCTCCAATAATCTGCCTACCCATCTCACACGGAAAGGGTCCTATATTTTCTTTTCTCATTTTTTTGTTATTAAGGTACTTAAAGAACTTTTTAGGGTTGACCTTACTTTCTATTGCAATCCTTTTTTCATTATCCATTTTTGCTAATTTGATTGCCCTTTTGCAATTTTTGTTACATTCCTTATAATCCTGATACGATGTCTTCGTCCCTTCTGACTTAAAGAATCTAAACGCCTTCCTCTTCTTGTCCATTTCCTCCCCTACCTGTTTATTTAGCCACATTGGTTTTGAGTTATTTCTTTTATACTTATTACCCAAGGGTATACACTGATAAGTGTGCTTTTCTAACAATGTTTTAAAACTGCCCATTTATCTTCTACATTTTTCCTGCAAAAACATCATCCCATTGTATTACTACTAGATTAGACCTCAGTTTATTAAAATCTGCCTTTCCAAAGTTTAAGGTCTTTGTTAAACCCAAGTACAGGCATACCCCGCATTAGCGTACGCAATGGGACCGAAGCATGTATGTAAAGTGAAAATGTACTTAAAGTGAAGCACTACCTTTTTCCCACTTATCGATGCATGTACTGTACTGCAATCGTCATATACGTGCATAACTGATGTAAATTACGCATTTGTAACAGGCTCTATAGTCTCCCCGCTTGTGCACAGCTTCGGTACAGGTAGGGAGCTGTTCAGGACGTGACAACAGGCACATGCGTGAGATGCAGTTTGCCTATTGGGCGATACTGTATGTACTTACTCGCGAGTGTCCTTAAACCGGGGTATGCCTGTAATCTGTTTTTGATAATTTATTTCAAATGAGACCATGTTATGATCACTGTTACCCAAATGTCCCAGGACTTGAATATTTGTTATTACCTCTACATTGTTTGATATGAACAAATCCAGTATTGCCCCTCTCCTGGTTGGTTCCTCAATAATTTGGGTCATATAATTTCTCCTGAAGTCTGTCACCGATACAGGTTATCCATATGATCACTTCTCTGTGTGTATCCGACTGTCTCGTTTCTTATTAACCCTGCGTATGTCAGTCACTTGTTATACTAGATCTGTCACTTTTCATATTCCTTTTGTGTGTGTGTCTGTGTGTGTGTCTGTGTATTTGTGTGTGCGCTTATCTGTGCATCTGTGTTCGTGCGCATATTTATGCGTGCGTGTGTATCTATTTATCTGTGTGTGTATATATATATATATATATATATATATATATCACAAACACAGTGTATACTATATAGAGAAAGAGAGAGAGAGAGAGAATCGAAAGTCAGATTTTTGTGTCTGCTACAATACAATTCTTTGTACACTTACCTCTGAGTGCTGCCTCTCTTTGCTGTTTCGTTGCCCTGATGGATGGCAACGTAATATATACATGTTTCAAAAGTATATTTGAAAAATAGCACACAATACCCAACATTACGCATGTAACGGGTATTCCCCCCCCCAATCGCAGATCTGATGTGGGTGCAAGGAACATACGGTGTTACCATAGGTGTGGTGCATTACCTGTTGGCTCGCAGGAGGGCTGAGCTTCCGCCACGGGGAACCTGGGGCAATTATACTAGGGGTAACCACTTACTCAATTCAGCGCCTCCACCTGCGATGGCTCCCACCAGAGGGGGAGTGGTTCCTCGCAGGACAATACAATAATCACATACACGGGAATATATATATTAACGAGTGACTTTACTAACAAGCAATATAACATATCACGCAATACCTTTATATAACCTGTGTCCCTCTCTAGAGGAGACACCTACGGCGTAGCGCAGGACGCTTCCCCAACACCAGGTGATCCCACCCAGTGTCCCGAGAATCCCACCCAATGTCCCGCACTCTTGGAGAGAACGTGGGTGACTGCGCAGTCACAGTTACACTAAGGGGCCCGTTGGTGCACTTATGACTGTATGGTACCTGCCGAGCACTCCGGTACTCGGATCAGCAACTGGCTTCGCAAAGGGTCAGACGTGTGATGAATCCATCTGATCCTCCAACCGAACTCCTTTGTACGCAGACCGCCAGGGCGGTCTCCCTCTGGAAAAGTCTCTGCGGACCCCAACGTGGGTCCGAACCGCTTTACAGGAACCGCAGCGTCCGCTGAGTCCCTAACTAACACTTGGTACTAACGTGACAGGAACCCTAACCTAGGGCCTGTCCCTGTGGTACCGCAACCTAAAGTGGCTTTGGGGAAAACTCCTAGAGGCCTACCGGGGTTAATAACCTGCCCCACTCCCCTAACTCTTCCCAGCCCTGACTGTACTTACTAAGACCTAACGAGTCCCAGCGCCTACAGCAGCAAGCTGTAGCTCACTGGATGCTGCAGCCAACGTGCTGCGCAACAAGGTGCCTGCCTGTCAGACCTCACAGCACTAACAGCCATGACTCTGACAAGGCAGCACTCTACACTAAGGGCCGCGTCCCTATCTTGGGCCTCCCTAAGCACTTACCCACTAAGCTAGTGGGGAGTTGGGGCCTACCTGGGGTGTAGGTACCTATATGGGGCAGGAGCTGCACTCGCTCCCCGCACCCTTCCTTCCCTCACAGCTCCCTGACTCCAACTCTCTGTAACCTTTCTTTCCCAGCTCCCACTAATGTAAGTGACAGGGTCCCTAACCTGAGGGCTGTCCCTGGCAACACTCACCTTACTGGGGAGCTGAGCTATCTCGGGCCCTGAGGATACTGGCCTAGTATAGGGAGTCCCTGACTCCTGTACCCTTCCTCCTTCCCTGGGCTGCTCCGGTCTCTGACTGACTAGTGTGCTCCAACTGCCAAAAACCCTGTCTGCACACAACATTGTTGCAACTTTGCAGCATGAGAATCTGCCAGCTCTATTGGCTTCAATGCTGCCTGTGACCAGGGTGAAAGTGCAATCCCCAGAGGCTGCTGGGAATTGTAGTCCTTGGCACAGCTCTTTCCTATGGGGACCGCGTGCACGATCTTTACTGCGCATGTGCGACGCTGTAATGGCCGCCGCTACGCTTAACTGCGCCTGTGCAATCTCCCAGAGCTCCGGCACACTGGCGATGGCCACCGCTACCCTGGCCAACCTCTGCGCATTGCGCAAACCTCGCGCCACAACCAAGATGGCGGTGCCCGCCGAGAGAAGTCGCCGTCCCCTTCCCCCACTGCCACAGGGGTAAGGCAGGGGGCAAAGGAAGATCAGGGGAACCGGGGGTGACCCCCTTACACGCATATTGTACAAGGATGCGGAATGCTCTGTGAACTTTTTTTGGTTAGGAAACCCCAGAATATGATTTTTAAATTCTGGAGAACCCCAACCCTCGCCCCCTGTCTGTCACCCTGTCTCCCTCATCCCTCACTGCCCCTTTTACGCTCCCTCTCCCACTCACACTCTCCCCCTTAAACTCCTTTTCTCCTTCACACTCTCCCCCTCACTCTCCTTCTCCCCCTCACACTCTCCACCTTATGCTCCTTCTCCCCCTCACACTCTCCTCCTTATGCTCCTTCTCCCCCTCACACTCTCCCCCTTACGCTCCTTCACCCCCTTACGATCCTTCTCTAGCTCTTACACTCCTTCTTCCCTCACGCTCTCCCCCTTACGCTCCTTTACCCCCTCATGCTCTCCCCCTTACGCTCCTTCTCCCCCTCACGCTCTCCTCCTTACGCTCCTGCACCCCCTCACGACCTCCTCCTTATCACATTCTCCCCCTTCACACTCTCCCCCTTACGCTCCTTTACCCCCTCACACTCTCCCCCTTACGCTCCTTCTTCCCCTCACGCTCTCCCCCTTATGCTCCTTTACCCCCTCACGCTCTCCCCCTTACGCTCCTTCTCCCCCTCATGCTCTCCTCCTTACGCTCCTGCACCCCCTCACGCCCTCCTCCTTATCACATTCTCCCCCTTCACACTCTCCCCCTTTCGCTCCTTCTCCCCCCTCACACTCTCCCCTGTACACTCCTTGTCCCCCTCACTCTCCTCCTTACTGTCCTTCTCCCCATTACGCTCCATGTCCCCCTCACACTCTCCCCCTTACGCTCCATTTCCCCCTCACGCCCCTTCTCCCCCTCACACTCTCTCCCTTACGCCCCTTCTCCCCCTCACACTCTCTCCCTTACGCCCCTTCTCCCCCTCACACTCTCCCCCTTACTCTCCTTCACCCCCTTACTCTCCTTCACCCCCTTACGTTCCTACTCCCCCTTACGCTCCTTCTCCCTCTCACACTCTCCCCCTTACGCTCCTTCACCCCCTTACGCTCCTTCTCCCCTTACTCTCCTTCACCCCCTTACTCTCCTTCACCCCCTTACTCTCCTTCTCCCCCTTATGCTCCTTCTCCCCCTTACGCTCCTTCTCCCCCTTACGCTCCTTCTCCCCTTCACGCTCCTTCTCCCCCTCACACTCTCCCCATTACAATCCTTATCCCCCTCACACTCTCCCACTTTCGCTCCTTCTCCCCCACACGCTCCTTCTCCCCATCACGCTCTGCCCCTCACACTCTCCCCCTTCGCTCCTTCTCCCCTCACACTCTCTCCCCCCTACGCTGCTTCTCCCCTCACACTCTCCCCCCCACGCTACTTCTCCCCCTCAGACTCTCCCCCTTTCGCTCCATCTCCCCCTCACTCTCCCCCTTACACTCCTTCTCCCCCTTACACTCCTTCTCCCCCTCACACTCTGCCTTACGCACCACTATCCCCCTTACGCTCCTTCTCCCCCTCACACTCTCTCCCTCAAACTCTCCCCCTTACGCTCCTTCTCCCCCTCACACTTTATCCTTCAAACTCTCCCCCTTACGCTCCTTCTCCCCTTCACCCTCTCCGCCTTATGCTCCTTCTCACACTCACTCTCTCCCCCTTATGTTCCTTCTCACACTCACACTCTCTCCCTCATGCTCCTTCTCCCCCTCACTCTCCTCCTTGCGCGCATGCACCCACACTCGCCCACTTACACATACACACACGCACACACACACACACATTCTCACACTTACACACAGAATGGGCAAATGCACTATTATCCATATCTCGATAATAGTAATTTTGCCCATTACTGTGCTGTATGTGTTGAGGGTGGGGGGGGGGGGTTGTTGGGGGTAGAGGAGGTGGGTAGTAGAGTTGTTGTGTGTTTTTCTTTATTGTGGGTAGAGGGATTGGGTGAAGGGGGTAGTTCCCCCAAGGATGGATGTTTAGGCCTAGCAGGTGCTAGCAGCACTGGTTAACCCCTTCATTACCATAGCGGTTCCGCAAGTTAATTCCTCCCGCAACCTTCCAGGCAGGCTTAATTACCCTCCCTGGGGCTACTACCCGCTTCATCCCCCCCCCCTCTGCCCTCAATAAACCGGCTATTGAGGTTGAATTCCTTCATTGCATTAGCGGCTAGCCACTAAGGAAATGAAGCTGTTTTAATAAAAAATGTAATACTAGTGCACGTGAGCAGGAGGTCTCCGGAGCAGAACTGCGTTGACTTGAGGTCCGGGAACCCCTGCTGCCTGAGATACAGGCCCCGTTATGGGGTGCCGGTATCTCCTATGCATTTAAATCCCATGGTCATGTGACACGAGACATTTAAATGTCTTAAATGTTTAAATGCACCCTATAACGGGGCCTGTATCTCAGGAAGCAGGGGGTCCCGGACCTCAAATGTACGCGGTTCTGATCCGGCGTAATAGAACCAGCGAGTTGCTTTATTAAGGCTACTAGCATAGGCCCCTATATGGGACTGCAAGGGAGAGTCAAACGGACCATTCAGGTTCCTTAGATAGGATTAATTAAAGGGAAGTACCACTGTCCATTAGTGTGACATGGAAACGGGCCTTGAAGGGGTCTATTACTCCGAAACGTTGCTAACATTACGAAGCAACGTTGCGTTGCAAAGATTGTTACTGTTTGAGTGGTGTGGACAATTGGTTTAACCGTCAAACCTCCCATACAGCACCAGGACATGCTTATGAGTGAGGAATACATGTGCTCACATTACTATCCTCTGTATCACAGGCATGGGCGGAGAATACCCCTCAACAGAAACGTGGAAGTAGCACTTTACAGGTAAATGGGAATCACTGAGCTGTGAATCAGCCGCACATATAGTACTTTTAGCTGTTGTACAGGACACTATTTATAGAATAGTACGTTACGGTATAACAGGGTACTTGGCCTGGGGAGGGGGTATAACGGGGTACTGGACCTGGGGAGGGGTGATTACGGGGTACTGGGCCTGGGAAAAGGGGTATAACAGGTTACTTGCCTGGGGAGGGGGTATAACGGGGTACTGGACCTGGGGAGGGGGGATTACGGGGTACTGGGCCTGGGAAAAGGGGTATAATGGGTTACTGGGCCTGGGCAAGGGGGGTATAACGGGGTACTGGGCCTCATTTATAATGGGGTACTGGGCCTGGGGAGGGGGAATAAAAGGGTACTGGACCTGGGGTATAACGGGGTACTTGGCCTGAGGAGTGGGGTATAAGTGTCACAAGAGCTCTTGCGATACAGAGTATCACTGTCCTGGTTACACACACGTTATGTCTCCTGCAGATCGGGGAGCGCACGGAGGTTAAGCCGTTTGGCCTGTCAGCTTGGTACCCTGAGAGCTCCAGTTCCAGCTCAATAGTGTGCGAGGATGAAGAAGATGAGAAGTGTGAGGAGGCTGACAAAGAGGAGGTATAACTGGATACTGGGACTGGGTATAACGGGGTACTGAACCAAGAGAGGGGTGTATCACGGGGTACTGGGCCAGTGTATGGGGTTTAACAGGTACTGGATATGGGGAGGTGGGTATAACTGGGTACTGGATCTGGGGGTATTACAGGGTACTGAGTCTTGGCAGGGGGGTATAACGGGGTACTGGGCCTGGGGAGGGGGGTATCATGGGTTCTGGGGCAGGTGGTATAAGGGGTACTGGGCTTTGGGATAAGGGTATAAGGGGGAACTGGGCTTGGGGATAAGACAGGGTACTGGGTCTGGGGAGGTGGGTGTAATGGGGTACTGGGCCTGGGGGTATGAAAAGGAAAGAGTGACAGTGGGAGTGTAAGAGGGGGTTGAGAGCGAGGTGGTGTGTGAGAAGGGGGCAGTGTAAGAGAAAACGGGGGGAGGGGGTTCTCGCAAGGTCGCAGACACGTGGGTAGAGCAGCCCGGTGGAAGCTCTAGTCCTGGGCCTCAGGAAACCTGTCTGTGGCCCTGGTCATAGAAGCTGAGTAACATGTAGAAGGGACACATGTATGTTCAGAATGAGTTACCATGGTATGCTGAGAGGCATCATAGAAGTAATACTGTGCGCTGCAAGGTCAGGGAGAGGAAGGGTCCGATTGGGGAGTTGGAAGGGTCCAGAATATCTCTAAAAGCATTGTCCTTCATACAGATCGGAGGCAGAGAGGGGATAAGACTGCAGCCGCAATTCAGCCAGGAGGAGCAAACAATGGCTGAGAAGGAGGAGCCACCTCGGGTGAAGATGGTGAGTGTACAAATTGCTGTCACTGTGCAACTCTTCCAATGACCTGCAAATTAATGCAGAGAAATAGTGACACGTGTTTCTAACACGTTAAGTCCAAAGGGGAACTCAACAGCTGTTGGAGAAGTTAAGGGAGTTACTAACACAAACTCAGTATAAATTCTAGTTATTTATTTATTCCTTTTTTTATTTTAAACACGTACAACCAACATATGTAACAGTATTCACATTAAAGGGCAGAGTGTGCGGGAATCTCATGCCCGGGTGCAGACTGACCCCGTGCCCCTGCCTCTGTCTATTTCTAACCTCCCTGACCCTTCCCCCTGCCACGTCAGCCATGCTGCCAGAGGGGGGGAGAGGCCAGGGGGGACGCAGTCCACACTCACAGGTAAGGGGAGCCTAGTCCCTCTGGGCACAGCGCCCTGTCACCGAGGGCTCAAGGCTACTTTTCTGGGTTATTTTGAAGTGAGCAACACTGGGGAACATTTAGGGGTCTTCCCAAACACAAAGAAAACATTTAGGGGTCACACAAAGGAACATTTAGGGGTCTCCCCAGACACAGCAAACCCCCCACACACAGATCCCAAAACCTCTGCCTTTCCCAAACTGCAGGTGGAGGGTCAAGATTTCAGGTGTTTAAATAAAACGTTGTTACGCGGAGTGTGTCTGGCTTTTATTGGAACTTCTCCTGAAGTCTGTCACCGATACAGGTGATCCATATGATCACTTCTCTGTGTGTATCCGACTGTCTCTTTTCTTACTAACCCTGCGTATGTCTGTCACTTGTTATACTAGATCTGTCACTTTTCATATTCCTTTTGTGTGTATCTTGTGTGTTTGTTTTCATGTGACACTGTATCTCTGTGTCTGCTCCGTCTCTCACTGCTACAATCCTAAAAATGTAGGTGTGTATGTGTATATGTGTGCATGTCTGTGTTTGTGTGTGTGTGTGTGTGTATTTATATATATATATATTATATATATATATATATATATATATATATATATATATATATATATATATATATGTAGCGGTCATGTAAAATGGCTACAGTCATCTCTCCTGCTGACAGTAAGGCCTGGAAAGTTGTGGGCATGCCAGCAGTAATTATGGAGGTTTGCCCTCACACCCTGGTGAGGTGCCCTATGTATGGATGGGAGTGGTCACAGGCTCTGACTCCATGGTTAGTGATGTCAGAGCTGTGTCAGCCCCCAGAGTGTACATAAGGCACAGCACTGTGTCTAAGAGTTAGTTCTGCCAGAGTTCTGAGAGGAGTAAGAGTTATGTTATAGTAGCTGAATAAGAAGACTGTGTCCAGGGACCTGGCACAGAGTAAAGACATCCCGGCTGGGATAGGGAATCCCTATTTAAGGAGAACTACACCTTATAAAGGGAAGTGCTGTGACCATGAAGGACTAATACACCCCATTGTGGAGGGCAGCATGGCCCACAGTCCAATAAAGATGCTCTTAATTACAAACCCTCTTGTGTACATGTGTGGAGTGATTGTACAGAGAGGAGCACCACAGAGGAGTTCCTCGCCAGGACCATCCCCAAGTGACCGAAGGGACCCTGATGAGGTGGAGGCGCTGCACTGGACCTAGGTAGGACTCAAGCACACTACCTCAGCTGCCTGTCTGAACGGGTCCTCCCCATACACCATCATGCGGGAGACTCAGGAGTCCTGTTGCCAACAGGTGCACCACCAGACACTACTACACTGTAATGGGGACTGGTTATACTACAGGGGCCAATGTGAGATTGGGTGGGTCAGGCCGGTTCACAAAAACCGTTACATATATATATATATATATATATATATATATGTAACCATGCTGTAAAATGGTTGCAGTCATCTCTCCTGCTGGCAATAAGGCCTGGTAAGTTATGGGCATGCCAGCAGTAATTATGGAGGTTTGCCCTCACACCCTGGTGAGGTGCCCTATGTATGGATGGGAGTGGTCACAGGCTCTGACTCCCTGTTTGGTGATGTCAGAGTTGTGTCAGCCCCCAGAGGATACATAAGGCACAGCACTGAGTCAAAAGTTAGTTCTAGTCCTAGTTCTAGTCCTAGTTCTAGTCTGAGTTATAGTTCTGAAGTGGTTGCTGAGTAATGAGAGAAGGAGACTGTGACCAGGGACCTGGCACAGAACAGATATCACTGCGGGGATAGGGAATCCCTACATTAGGAGAATACACCTTTCCAAGGGAAGTACGGAGAACAATGGAGGGCTGAATACACCCCATTGTGGAGGGCAGCTGGCCCACCGTACAATAAAGAATGGTTCTGATTAACAACACTCTCGTGTGCATGTGTGGAATTATTGCACCGAGAGGAGCACCACAGAGGAGTTCCTCATCAGACTCATCCTCAAGCGGACGCTGGGATCCTGATGAGGTGGAGGCGCTGCACTGGATCTAGGTAGGACTCAAGCACACTACCTCAGCTGCCTGTCTGAGTTGGCAATCCCCACACACCATCATGCGGGAGACTCAGGAGTCCTTTTGCCAACAGGTGCACCACCAGACACTATCACACTGTAATGGGGACTGGTTAGACCACAGGGGCCAATATGAGATTGGGTGGGTCAGGCCGGTTCAGAAAAACCGTTACATTTGGAGGCGAGCTGCTGAGATCAGACCTGTCAACGGGACAGGCTTTAGCTAGGTCACTTGGAAACAGGGAGAGTGTCTGCTGCCACTTTGTGCTGCGTTGGGACGGACCTAGGGGTGGTCAGGGGGCTGACGGGGTATTGTCAGTTCGTAGGGAAGACCTAGGGGCCTGAAAGGAGTTGGGGGTTTGGAGCCGGGCTATAGCTGTCCTAGTCACCTTGAGGTAGTGCTAGTTGGTAGGATGCCAGAAGGGATAGCCTGTTAACGTGGTCAGGAATCCTGGAGAGGGTCTACGCTAGGCTAACCAAGACAGGTAGACGCCCCAAGTACTGCATGGAAGCCCCAGAGTACTCTAGCCCATTCCAGACCTCTTACCGTAGGGAGCACAGACTGGGAGGAAGGAGATACAGCAGACACTGAGAGAGTGAACCTAGCCTGAGGTAGTGCATACATGAGTCCAGCCTACATTAGGTACACATGTGGTGGTGCATCAGAGACATCTTTATTGTACCGGTGTGGTGGCTGCCCCGCAGAGAGGAGCCCCCATGTACGATAACTGTTACGAGAGAATGGCGACCGCAAGAATGGAGGATCTGCGCGGTGCGGATAGTCCAAAATGGCGACCGGAGGTTAATGGGGAAAGCACACGTGGCTTGCGCCCCACTGAAGAGCAAGCTGTTGCTGAACTGTCTTTTTCAAGTCTGCTCTGGAGTGGAGCGAAAGCTGTGGCCGCACCGTTCTGGTCCTGCCTAGGACAACGGGGGGCTGCCCTGGAGGACTGTGTAGAGGACATTGAAATTGTGGTTGGAAAGGACTTGCAAAATGGCGGCTCCCGCTTCTCTGGGAGACCGCGTGGGCCGATGGCAGACTATGCTGCGGATGCACAGATTACTAAGAATTGGCCCGAAGTGACGCCAACTGGAGAGCCCCGCCCGCATGGGGGGTATGGCGCGAAAGCTACGGCCGCGCCTTCACGGACAGAGACTCGCTCAGCCACAGTGCTGAGTCAACCACTTAGCCTGTGGGACCCTCCCCTAATATCTACCAGGGGGAGTGGTTTCCAGTTATGCCCTGTGGGCCCAGGAGCTGGCGCGCTGCCGGTACCACTACCAAAAGAAGTTCCGGCCGTGGAAATTGGGTGCAAAAAAGAAGGATACTTTGCACGCAAGGCAGCTGCAAGGAAGCGGTTGGAGTTGGCGGCAAAAGCAGAGTCCCACCCTGTTGGGGAAAAACGCGCATAAACTGTGGTCACGCCCTCTAGGACTGAGAAAGGCGCGGCCTTAATTAAAGGACATCCTATTCCCTTGTGGGACCCGCCCATAATTGCTACTAATGGGGGCGGATTCCAACTGTGTCAGAGGAGGGAGGAGCTAAACCAAGGAGTGGCTGACCATTCAACCCCTGTTGGTCACTCGTGCGGAACCAGCTCTCAGGACAGACCAGTATTGCGAGTAGCTCCTACCAAAAATATGGCCTGCTCCCCGGATGCCAACCGGATGGTTTCAACCCAACCCTACGCGGTACCCAGCGGGGTACTAGTGATACGCGTGGAGGGCGCGGAGACAGTCGTAGGCCTCTGCCTACAGTGCCAACTGCCCGGCGGCGCCATGAGCACGGCCGCACGCTGTTCCCAGTGTGGCACACGGTATCTGTGGCCAATGCCCACCTTCGTGCCCATACAGAACAACGATCCTGGGGGGAATACTGCTACTGCTGCGACACACTTTATTCGAGCAAATACCCAGTATGTACCTGGCAGATACCTGGAATGCGCCGCTCTTCACCTCTGACAAGCCCCGTTGCGTTTGCCTTCCCAGCCATGGTTCATGCCTGGCTGACGGTCGGCTGATCTGTTAAATGATAATGATTAGGATTTAATAGGCTGCAATGCTTCGCGTGTCTACCAGATGGCATAAATTCATGAATTGTAATGCAGTATATATATATATACTGTGCAGTATTGCAGCCAGCGGGAATAAAATGCTTCAATCCCTGCCTGGAAAATAACGCAATGCACTCGGGCAGAAAACAGTCACAAACCTCAATACACCCGAGTATACCCGAATTCGTGGGACTAGCCGAGCTCGAATAAAGTGTGTCGCCAGTGTATGTTGTCCCGCGAGTCCCCCGGTGCGCTATGGACTAAAAATATAGACCCGGAGGAGTGTGACGTGGTCGGGTTGTCAACCGACCGTGAGAAGAGAAGGCGGTCGCCGTGCTCGGTGACCCCGAGTACGCTAAGTGCGGATCCCTCGGACGAGGGACCCAAAGAGCCAGTGAGTACCCTGGTCTGGCCGGTGGCAGTGCCGGTGGGGGAAACGGAACCAAACGGCCACTTACCGGCAGCGACAGTGGGCGGAGTCGGGTGTCCCCGGTGGAGCCGAAACCGGAGAGGCGGAGCCCAGCTGTTATCGGGACCGGCGGGTCCAGTGGCCAGGGGCGATCCACGCCCAACCTGCGGACTGGTAAGGATAGCCCTTGTCCTTTGCAGGCTCCGCTGCCATCGCCCGTGGAGGAGAGGCCGTGCCAGGCCCGGACGGCGCACGTGGATCCAGAGGAACTTCCGGACCTGATCGTGGAACGGCCTCCCTAAGCCAACTGTTTCGATTATTGTATTGTATTGTATGTCTTTATTTATATAGTGCCATTAATGTACATAGCGCTTCACAGTAGTAATACATGTGGTAATCGAATAAATAACAGATAATATAAATAACAGATCATGGGAATAAGTGCTTTAGACAAACATAACATTAAGGAAGAGGAGTCCCTGCCCCGAGGAGCTTACAATCTAATTGGTAGGTAGGGAGAACGTACAGAGACAGTAGGAGGGAGTTCTGGTAAGTGCGTCTGCAGGGGGCCAAGCTTTATGTGTCATGTGTTCAGAATGTTCACAGTGCTATTCGTATGCTTCTTTAAGCAAGTGTGTCTTAAGGTGGGTCTTAAAGGTGGATAGAGAGGGTGCTAGTCGGGTACTGGGGGGTCTTCAACCTCTCTCATGATGGGCTCCGGCACGTAGGGATATTCATAACCGTGCGACTGCCGGTATCTAGCGACTATGGCCCGGTCAGCTCGACTTAGCTTGGTAAGTGTGCGGTGCCCTGCCCTGCTTGGCAGTACCCAAAATAATGGTTCCTCGGGTGCTACTTCGTCATACAATATACTGGGGCCTTGAGGTACAATACGTTTCTGTTCTATCTCCCTCAACCGGTGATCTAACTCATCCCCCATCTCCTGCGGAGTGAAAGAACCAGCCGCCCACCAATGGTCTACTACATCGTTCTTAATTAACAAGAACCGCTTACGGTCCATCCCCTCATGGTATCCGGTGAACAAAGGCGCCCACCATTTATCACGGTGCTCGTACTCTGCGGCCTGACTAGTGCGTTCTACATCAGACTCTACCTGTTATGATACACCGGACGTACCCACATCAGTAGATCGCGAGCAATCTCTCCTTCCCTTGGCATTATAATACCTAGTGGGGTTCATTTTGGACACCACTGTACTAGTAGACCCAGTCTCTACTGGGGTGTGAGAATCTCAGTCCCTCCCTTTAGCTGCAGGAGAGAACGGCACAGGGTTAGGTACAGGTATAACACTTGAATACGGTATTTCCCCCTCAGACCCTTCTTCACTCAACTCCCAATCCCGCAAGTCCTTGGAGTATTTGGGGTTTTTACATAATTTATCCCTGGTAGGTCCCGGTGGCACCACTCATGACGGGGCAGGGGCAGTGGCCGGGGCAGGGGGGCTAAGGGCCGGGGTTGGAGAAACGTCCAGAACATTGTCCAGCAAACGGGTAACACCCCGCCCAATGAACTTTTTCTTAGCGGCACTCCCCCTCATGCTTTAGGCTTCTCGGGAGGGGCCTCGATTCTGTAGATTAGCCCTGGCCAGGACAGAGGCTATGTATTGAGGGGAAAATATCCCCCCAAGACTGGTCTTCCGCCCAGTGGAACCGGAACTGAGGTTATCCGAATCGCCGGCAGAGTCCCCATCCGCCCCGGGGTCACGCACCGGCCGTGCGTTGAGGAACCCCGGGGGTGGCGGTGGAACATCCGGAACATGATCGAACAAATAGGCCTCAAGCCTCTCTTTCTCGTTCACCGTGAGTGCGGTCTGTGCCTGGCGGGAGTAAGGGGGTGGTGGGGTCTCCTTACCACTCTGCTGCTTTTTGATGACATCGGGCTCCGCTAGGATCGTCTCGGTCTCCGTCTCCATTGCACTGGGAGTCACCATGGCGGTGGAACTCGTACGGGCCTCCGGCCGCACCAGCGTTTGCCGTCGGATGGTCCCCGGACTTGTCTGTTCTCTTTTGATGCCTTTGGGGTGGTTCACCGTTAGGTGCATCGCCACCGATGTTACACCCATCTCCTCTTCCTCCGAAGAAATCACGATCGGTTCCTCCACTGGGGAGTCACCTGGTTCTTCAACGATACAACCCATGGATATAGGTACAGAATGTCCTCGCTTGTGTACCTCCACTGCGGTCGCACTTGTCTGGGTGGCCAGCTTGCTTAGTTCAATAACTAGCTGAGCCTTGGTTCCTCCCGATATGGTATAACGGGGACCCAGGGCAGTCTTTTCTTTGTCGTCCGCCACCTCCGTCAAAGTTCCTGGAGAGGCACCCCGTGGCGTGCCGAACAAATCCCTTGGCCACAAGTAAAACGTACCACATTTAGTACATCGGGCCTTGGTACTCGGTACCGTGCCGGGCAGTCCGCAGTGCACACACAAACACCGAACGTATTCGTGTTCCGCTACTGCCACGACCAGTAGGCCTCCAGGTACTTGGTGAATGGAGGTACTTATCTCTGACATGGTTCGTTCAAAGTGAAGACAACTTCGTTTTCTAGCTCCTTGCTCCTCGAATGCCAGACAAAAGTGATGCTCCTCGCTCAGGTTTCCGGTCCGTCCCTTCGCGGGGGAGGACCGTCTTGATTGGCTCTTTGTGGGCCCCCTCCCTCTGGTGGAATCCAGAGGCGGGGTCTTGTCCTTGTCAGCATGACGTGGCCTTTCGGCTTTTGCGCCGCTCCGTTCCTCCTGCAAGGAATCTGGGTTTGGCGCCAGACGCTTGCGCATTTCCCGCCACAACTGTCTCACAGTCCTTTTGCAAATCTCACGTGCTTGCTCTAGGCTTGGCGGGAACCGCCATTTTAGCTCGCCTCTCCTGCTCCGCGGAGCGCATGTGGGGATGGCCGCCATCTTGGATACTCCCTCCAAATGTGCTTGTGCCCTACTCTCCATGTCTAATGGGTATCTTGTACCTAGACCATATTTTCCCTCCAAATGTGAACTCTGCATCTTCATACTGTCTGTGACCCATTAAATTGAGGTGGCTGGTACCCCAGGCTCAACGGAATTCCTCTCCTCCTATGCACTGTACTCTCGATGTCTACGTGCAAGTGCTCTGTGGTGCGGGTGATAGCTATGATACCTCTTTTCTAGGTACGGGCATCTCCTGCTTTTGGCCACTCATAGCAGGGACCTGGGCCATGGTCCCCGGACTGGTTAACAGGCTGACCCCCCCCAGTTGCCTCACGCTAACCGCCTCAAGGGACTTGATCAGCTCTAACTATCCACCCCTCCGTAACGCGGGCCCTGGGCCATGGTCCCCAGATTGGTTACCGCTATGACCCCCCAGTTGCCTCACGCCACCTGCTTAAAACACCTGCCGGGAGAGTGCATCTTAGTCTGCCTGTTCCGCCTCACTATAAGCCGGTCCTGTTCTGATAGATATCATCTCAGCAGCACCTCCAAATGTAACCCTGCTTCCCCCCTCCCCAGACTCTACGGTGGTGTCTAGGGTACATGGGGGGCTGATTACATGTGGTGTGGTGCGTACCTGTTTGGAACAGGAGGGTCTGAGCTTCCCGCGGTGTTGTGGGGGAGCCAGGACCGGGCTTCTGGGGTGATAGCCTCCATGATCTCTTAGTGGTGCAGTGCCTCCATCTTCTATACTCCCAGGGTAATGGGACAGGACCGGTATAGAAGAACCCCTCGGGTCCCAGGGTTATACTCTCCAAATCACACACAGTCTTTACGGGTCAAGAATAGTCTCTTTATTCGTCAGAGCAACAGTATCCCAACGATAAGGCTTCCAGCAGCCGCAACACAATCACCAGGACAGGGTATACACAGCTCACCTCCGCCCAAATGCTTCCTCCTCTCCTTCCCTCCAAGTCACTCTTCCGACAGGATGGTCTGAGCTAGGGCGTCAATACCCCGTGGCCCACCCCCGAGGTTAGCCTCGAGGTGGGTCTTGAATTCTCCCCCCATCACCCCTGGCAGTGGGGTGAGGGCATTGATCCACCAGTATATAATTCTATCAGCTCTAGCTCTACTTATAGACGCTGATCGGTTCGGTTCCTCTCGCTCTCTTCCGGCACTCTGCGCCGGGGAGCCCGCACCCTCCTGATACTCCTCGGACCGTTCCGCAGGATTCGTGGCTCATGGCATAATAACCAGCAACTCTAGACTCTCGATATCACTGTTCACTCGAACTCTTCCTAAGCTACTCTCTCTTTCGAAGATCCATCAAAAGAGAAGGACAAGACAAAAAGCACCGCCACTCAACAGAGTTGGCTGCTAAATATAGAGCTAGCCCCTCCCCTCATGGTGTCAGCAGAACCTCCCCTCTTGCTCACGCCTGCAACAGAGTCCAGGCCTGCGTCTACCACTCAGGTTAGGGCTATGAAGGGGGAAAACCCATGATGATTACTGGCGCCTGATCTTAACAGGGCTTATCACAGTAGAAGGAAGATAGGTATAGCCTGTACTGTTTACAGGGGGCTACATATTTCTGTACAGTATGTGTGTATGTGTATCTGGGCCTCATGCAGTAAGCCCCGATAAGGCTTTTTCGGCATTTTATAGCCGTTTTTTGCCCTCCTGATTCAGTAAGCCCCGATAAGTGGGAATTATCGGCAACTTTTCTTCCGAAAAAAAATTTTTCGCCACCCGGCTGCCGATAAGCCACTTATCGGGACTTTTTTTTCCCGCCTGAATTCAGTAAGCCCCGATCAGCTTTTTGGTGCTGATCGGCAGGCCAGATTGGAGATTTTATGGCCAATCCAGCCCGCCAACTAAAGTTGGCAACTTGCTGAAGGAGAAGCATCGGCAAGGGCGACACTTAGGAAAAATCAGCCCTTTTTCCTGCCTGTGATTGATTCCGGGGGTCTCCGGAGCTGATACCCGCACCGGAGCCCCCCGGCATGCATCCGAGGCAGGAAAAAGGCATTTAAAAGCCACTTCATTACCTTAGCGGCTAACCGATAAGGCAATGAAGGGGTTAACCCACCGTGCCAGCGTTATTGTGGGTAGCGGGGATGGGTGAGGGGGGTATTTGGCCCTGGGTGTGAGTTTAGGACTTGCGGGGGGGATGCGGGGGCACTTAACCCCTTCACGACCGTAGCGGTTAATACCGCTACGGTCCTGAAGGGGTTAAGGCCTCCCGCTACCCACCCGCAAGCCCTAAACAACCACCGTTGGGGCTAATGCCCCCTTCACACACCCCCACTACCCACAATAATAAAAAAAAAACACCCCAGCCCCACAATAACGAATTAAATAAATAATTAAATAATTATATATATATATATACTGTATATATATATATATATACCCAACAACACCTATACCCCCCTAACATACAGTATAGTAATGGGCAGAATGACTATTATCCACAAATGGATAATAGTGCAGTTGTCCATTTACAATACATACACAACAATAAAGACTTTAAATACATATAGCACTCACCCATGTCCCACTGCCACGATGAAGGCCATCCTCATCTTCATCCTGCCCATGCCCCATCCGCTTCTGCAAAACAAACACAAGAATTACAACATCCAAATTAATGTCCCCTAACCCCTTAATCACCATAGCGGTTATTAACCGCTACAGTTATTAAGGGGTTAAGCCACCATCACCCACATACCCTCCCCCACAAAGCCCCCCAACCACCCTCACCCAATACCCACAGGGGAGTCCTACCAAATACCCTTGGGCCTAATACCCCCTCCCCCAGCACATACAGTACAATAATGTGCCAAATAACTATTATCCACATAGGGATAATACATTATTTGGCCATTATTAAACACATTCAATAACGTTAAAATGTAAAGAAACTTGTACTAACCTCATCAATAAGAAGTCTCCGTCGCCAGCATCATCCTTGGGGTCCGTTGCCAACATTAGAAATAGCCACAACATTTCAATATCATTAACATAACACTGAACCCCTTAATCACCTTATCGGGTACTAACCTGAAAGGTAATTAAGGGGTGAAGCCATCCTGCAATGCCTACAACAGTTATGCATAACATCCTCAGTGAAATAAAAACCAATTGCCTAACCAAATTCCATTTAATCATTCAATCTGTAGGCTCACATGCCTCATAAAACATTGCATTTACAGTGTATACATGTAGCATAACATGTAAACTGCATGTACACGCTGCAAATCAATGTTAACAATACAATAATGCCACTCAAATCGCCATACATCACAAGAAGTATATTATTTAATACAATAAACTCACCATCAATGAATTACCACACATCAATTACATCCCTAAACAATTAAAATACCATCCATACCAATTACACAATGAACTAAAGCTATCCTAACAGAGAACAACTTCAAAACATAGTCAAAAGTACACCAACAATTACAATATAATAAAGCAAGGCTTTCCATATCCTACTGTACGGCCTGGAAGCCCAAAACTTACATCTGTCTAAAAATAAAATACATTTAGCACACATCAATGCATAGCCACAATGATTAACAATACAGAATTAGAAGCTTTAACAACACTATCATTTCTTACCCTGTATATATATCTGTACACATACATACAGACATACATACAGTGGGAAGAAATGATATGCATTGTAAAAAATGAAAACATGAAAAAGCAACACAAAAAACAGTTACATTAAGTACATTTCTTTATTTAACTTACCATTACTTGCCCCCACCGACTCCCGTTGATCAGCTTACTCACGAACCAATCCACGACACCATCCACGACACCATCCAGGAACAAATCCACGACACAATACAGGAACAAATCCACGAACCAAACCAGGAACCAATCCAAGAACAAGTGCAGGAACCAATCCAGGAAGCAAGCCACGAAGAAATCCAAGAAACAATCCACGACACGATCCAGGAACAGGAACCCATAAAAGAAAAAAAACATAACAAATTAAACATTAAAATAATAAAACATGACAATCAAGGGTTGTACTAGTTTTATTCTTAGTGAATCTGTATTACAATACCTTGTTACGGGGTCTTCTTGACGTCCGGTGCCACGCCCTGGTCTTCAATCTTCAGGAGGAGGTCCGTCCTCCTCGGCATCTGCCTTCAAAATGAGACGACATAGGCTTTTATAGGCCTATGACGTCACATTTGTCGTCATATGGTTCCCACGGCCCTGATTGGGCCGTGAAAACCATGTGTTTTGGCCGATGTAAAACAATTGATGACGTCACTTAAAGGCAATGCCAGCACAGCCAATCAGAGTGGCTTTGCTGCTATTGCCTTTAAGAAAACGTCATGAAATGACACATGGCCGGACTCACATGGTAAGCCAGCCAATCAGAGCGTGGGAACTCCATCCCTACTCTGATTGGTTCAAGTACCATGTGAGTCCGGCCATGTGTCATTTCATGACGTTTTCTTAAAGGCAATAGCAGCAAAGCCATTCTGATTGGCTGTGCTGGCATTGCCTTTAAGTGACGTCATCAATTTTTTTACATCGGCCAAAACACATGGTTTTCACGGCCCAATCAGGGCCGTGGGAACCATATGACGACAAATGTGACGTCATAGGCCTATAAAAGCCTATGTCGTCTCATTTTGAAGGCAGATGCCGAGGAGGACGGACCTCCTCCTGAAGATTGAAGACCAGGGCGTGGCACCGGACGTCAAGAAGACCCCGTAACAAGGTATTGTAATACAGATTCACTAAGAATAAAACTAGTACAACCCTTGATTGTCATGTTTTATTATTTTAATGTTTAATTTGTTATGTTTTTTTTCTTTTATGGGTTCCTGTTCCTGGATCGTGTCGTGGATTGTTTCTTGGATTTCTTCGTGGCTTGCTTCCTGGATTGGTTCCTGCACTTGTTCTTGGATTGGTTCCTGGTTTGGTTCGTGGATTTGTTCCTGTATTGTGTCGTGGATTTGTTCCTGGATGGTGTCGTGGATGGTGTCGTGGATTGGTTCGTGAGTAAGCTGATCAACGGGAGTCGGTGGGGGCAAGTAATGGTAAGTTAAATAAAGAAATGTACTTAATGTAACTGTTTTTTGTGTTGCTTTTTCATGTTTTCATTTTTTACAATGCATATCATTTCTTCCCACTGTATGTATGTCTGTATGTATGTGTACAGATATATATACAGGGTAAGAAATGATAGTGTTGTTAAAGCTTCTAATTCTGTATTGTTAATCATTGTGGCTATGCATTGATGTGTGCTAAATGTATTTTATTTTTAGACAGATGTAAGTTTTGGGCTTCCAGGCCGTACAGTAGGATATGGAAAGCCTTGCTTTATTATATTGTAATTGTTGGTGTACTTTTGACTATGTTTTGAAGTTGTTCTCTGTTAGGATAGCTTTAGTTCATTGTGTAATTGGTATGGATGGTATTTTAATTGTTTAGGGATGTAATTGATGTGTGGTAATTCATTGATGGTGAGTTTATTGTATTAAATAATATACTTCTTGTGATGTATGGCGATTTGAGTGGCATTATTGTATTGTTAACATTGATTTGCAGCGTGTACATGCAGTTTACATGTTATGCTACATGTATACACTGTAAATGCAATGTTTTATGAGGCATGTGAGCCTACAGATTGAATGATTAAATGGAATTTGGTTAGGCAATTGGTTTTTATTTCACTGAGGATGTTATGCATAACTGTTGTAGGCATTGCAGGATGGCTTCACCCCTTAATTACCTTTCAGGTTAGTACCCGATAAGGTGATTAAGGGGTTCAGTGTTATGTTAATGATATTGAAATGTTGTGGCTATTTCTAATGTTGGCAACGGACCCCAAGGATGATGCTGGCGACGGAGACTTCTTATTGATGAGGTTAGTACAAGTTTCTTTACATTTTAACGTTATTGAATGTGTTTAATAATGGCCAAATAATGTATTATCCCTATGTGGATAATAGTTATTTGGCACATTATTGTACTGTATGTGCTGGGGGAGGGGGTATTAGGCCCAAGGGTATTTGGTAGGACTCCCCTGTGGGTATTGGGTGAGGGTGGTTGGGGGGCTTTGTGGGGGAGGGTATGTGGGTGATGGTGGCTTAACCCCTTAATAACTGTAGCGGTTAATAACCGCTATGGTGATTAAGGGGTTAGGGGACATTAATTTGGATGTTGTAATTCTTGTGTTTGTTTTGCAGAAGCGGATGGGGCATGGGCAGGATGAAGATGAGGATGGCCTTCATCGTGGCAGTGGGACATGGGTGAGTGCTATATGTATTTAAAGTCTTTATTGTTGTGTATGTATTGTAAATGGACAACTGCACTATTATCCATTTGTGGATAATAGTCATTCTGCCCATTACTATACTGTATGTTAGGGGGGTATAGGTGTTGTTGGGTATATATATATATATATACAGTATATATATATATATATATATATATATATAATTATTTAATTATTTATTTAATTCGTTATTGTGGGGCTGGGGTGTTTTTTTTTTATTATTGTGGGTAGTGGGGGTGTGTGAAGGGGGCATTAGCCCCAACGGTGGTTGTTTAGGGCTTGCGGGTGGGTAGCGGGAGGCCTTAACCCCTTCAGGACCGTAGCGGTATTAACCGCTACGGTCGTGAAGGGGTTAAGTGCCCCCGCATCCCCCCCGCAAGTCCTAAACTCACACCCAGGGCCAAATACCCCCCTCACCCATCCCCGCTACCCACAATAACGCTGGCACGGTGGGTTAACCCCTTCATTGCCTTATCGGTTAGCCGCTAAGGTAATGAAGTGGCTTTTAAATGCCTTTTTCCTGCCTCGGATGCATGCCGGGGGGCTCCGGTGCGGGTATCAGCTCCGGAGACCCCCGGCATCAATCACAGGCAGGAAAAAGGGCTGATTTTTCCTAAGTGTCGCCCTTGCCGATGCTTCTCCTTCAGCAAGTTGCCAACTTTAGTTGGCGGGCTGGATTGGCCATAAAATCTCCAATCTGGCCTGCCGATCAGCACCAAAAAGCTGATCGGGGCTTACTGAATTCAGGCGGGAAAAAAAAGTCCCGATAAGTGGCTTATCGGCAGCCGGGTGGCGAAAAATTTTTTTTCGGAAGAAAAGTTGCCGATAATTCCCACTTATCGGGGCTTACTGAATCAGGAGGGCAAAAAACGGCTATAAAATGCCGAAAAAGCCTTATCGGGGCTTACTGCATGAGGCCCAGATACACATACACACATACTGTACAGAAATATGTAGCCCCCTGTAAACAGTACAGGCTATACCTATCTTCCTTCTACTGTGATAAGCCCTGTTAAGATCAGGCGCCAGTAATCATCATGGGTTTTCCCCCTTCATAGCCCTAACCTGAGTGGTAGACGCAGGCCTGGACTCTGTTGCAGGCGTGAGCAAGAGGGGAGGTTCTGCTGACACCATGAGGGGAGGGGCTAGCTCTATATTTAGCAGCCAACTCTGTTGAGTGGCGGTGCTTTTTGTCTTGTCCTTCTCTTTTGATGGATCTTCGAAAGAGAGAGTAGCTTAGGAAGAGTTCGAGTGAACAGTGATATCGAGAGTCTAGAGTTGCTGGTTATTATGCCATGAGCCACGAATCCTGCGGAACGGTCCGAGGAGTATCAGGAGGGTGCGGGCTCCCCGGCGCAGAGTGCCGGAAGAGAGCGAGAGGAACCGAACCGATCAGCGTCTATAAGTAGAGCTAGAGCTGATAGAATTATATACTGGTGGATCAATGCCCTCACCCCACTGCCAGGGGTGATGGGGGGAGAATTCAAGACCCACCTCGAGGCTAACCTCGGGGGTGGGCCACGGGGTATTGACGCCCTAGCTCAGACCATCCTGTCGGAAGAGTGACTTGGAGGGAAGGAGAGGAGGAAGCATTTGGGCGGAGGTGAGCTGTGTATACCCTGTCCTGGTGATTGTGTTGCGGCTGCTGGAAGCCTTATCGTTGGGATACTGTTGCTCTGACGAATAAAGAGACTATTCTTGACCCGTAAAGACTGTGTGTGATTTGGAGAGTATAACCCTGGGACCCGAGGGGTTCTTCTATACCGGTCCTGTCCCATTACCCTGGGAGTATAGAAGATGGAGGCACTGCACCACTAAGAGATCATGGAGGCTATCACCCCAGAAGCCCGGTCCTGGCTCCCCCACAACACCGCGGGAAGCTCAGACCCTCCTGTTCCAAACAGGTACGCACCACACCACATGTAATCAGCCCCCCATGTACCCTAGACACCACCGTAGAGTCTGGGGAGGGGGGAAGCAGGGTTACATTTGGAGGCGCTGCTGAGATGATATCTATCAGAACAGGACCGGCTTATAGTGAGGCGGAACAGGCAGACTAAGATGCACTCTCCCGGCAGGTGTTTTAAGCAGGTGGCGTGAGGCAACTGGGGGGTCATAGCGGTAACCAATCTGGGGACCATGGCCCAGGGCCCGCGTTACGGAGGGGTGGATAGTTAGAGCTGATCAAGTCCCTTGAGGCGGTTAGCGTGAGGCAACTGGGGGGGGTCAGCCTGTTAACCAGTCCGGGGACCATGGCCCAGGTCCCTGCTATGAGTGGCCAAAAGCAGGAGATGCCCGTACCTAGAAAAGAGGTATCATAGCTATCACCCGCACCACAGAGCACTTGCACGTAGACATCGAGAGTACAGTGCATAGGAGGAGAGGAATTCCGTTGAGCCTGGGGTACCAGCCACCTCAATTTAATGGGTCACAGACAGTATGAAGATGCAGAGTTCACATTTGGAGGGAAAATATGGTCTAGGTACAAGATACCCATTAGACATGGAGAGTAGGGCACAAGCACATTTGGAGGGAGTATCCAAGATGGCGGCCATCCCTACATGCGCTCCGCGGAGCAGGAGAGGCGAGCTAAAATGGCGGTTCCCGCCAAGCCTAGAGCAAGCACGTGAGATTTGCAAAAGGACTGTGAGACAGTTGTGGCGGGAAATGCGCAAGCGTCTGGCGCCAAACCCAGATTCCTTGCAGGAGGAACGGAGCGGCGCAAAAGCCGAAAGGCCACGTCATGCTGACAAGGACAAGACCCCGCCTCTGGATTCCACCAGAGGGAGGGGGCCCACAAAGAGCCAATCAAGACGGTCCTCCCCCGCGAAGGGACGGACCGGAAACCTGAGCGAGGAGCATCACTTTTGTCTGGCATTCGAGGAGCAAGGAGCTAGAAAACGAAGTTGTCTTCACTTTGAACGAACCATGTCAGAGATAAGTACCTCCATTCACCAAGTACCTGGAGGCCTACTGGTCGTGGCAGTAGCGGAACACGAATACGTTCGGTGTTTGTGTGTGCACTGCGGACTGCCCGGCACGGTACCGAGTACCAAGGCCCGATGTACTAAATGTGGTACGTTTTACTTGTGGCCAAGGGATTTGTTCGGCACGCCACGGGGTGCCTCTCCAGGAACTTTGACGGAGGTGGCGGACGACAAAGAAAAGACTGCCCTGGGTCCCCGTTATACCATATCGGGAGGAACCAAGGCTCAGCTAGTTATTGAACTAAGCAAGCTGGCCACCCAGACAAGTGCGACCGCAGTGGAGGTACACAAGCGAGGACATTCTGTACCTATATCCATGGGTTGTATCGTTGAAGAACCAGGTGACTCCCCAGTGGAGGAACCGATCGTGATTTCTTCGGAGGAAGAGGAGATGGGTGTAACATCGGTGGCGATGCACCTAACGGTGAACCACCCCAAAGGCATCAAAAGAGAACAGACAAGTCCGGGGACCATCCGACGGCAAACGCTGGTGCGGCCGGAGGCCCGTACGAGTTCCACCGCCATGGTGACTCCCAGTGCAATGGAGACGGAGACCGAGACGATCCTAGCGGAGCCCGATGTCATCAAAAAGCAGCAGAGTGGTAAGGAGACCCCACCACCCCCTTACTCCCGCCAGGCACAGACCGCACTCACGGTGAACGAGAAAGAGAGGCTTGAGGCCTATTTGTTCGATCATGTTCCGGATGTTCCACCGCCACCCCCGGGGTTCCTCAACGCACGGCCGGTGCGTGACCCCGGGGCGGATGGGGACTCTGCCGGCGATTCGGATAACCTCAGTTCCGGTTCCACTGGGCGGAAGACCAGTCTTGGGGGGATATTTTCCCCTCAATACATAGCCTCTGTCCTGGCCAGGGCTAATCTACAGAATCGAGGCCCCTCCCGAGAAGCCTAAAGCATGAGGGGGAGTGCCGCTAAGAAAAAGTTCATTGGGCGGGGTGTTACCCGTTTGCTGGACAATGTTCTGGACGTTTCTCCAACCCCGGCCCTTAGCCCCCCTGCCCCGGCCACTGCCCCTGCCCCGTCATGAGTGGTGCCACCGGGACCTACCAGGGATAAATTATGTAAAAACCCCAAATACTCCAAGGACTTGCGGGATTGGGAGTTGAGTGAAGAAGGGTCTGAGGGGGAAATACCGTATTCAAGTGTTATACCTGTACCTAACCCTGTGCCGTTCTCTCCTGCAGCTAAAGGGAGGGACTGAGATTCTCACACCCCAGTAGAGACTGGGTCTACTAGTACAGTGGTGTCCAAAATGAACCCCACTAGGTATTATAATGCCAAGGGAAGGAGAGATTGCTCGCGATCTACTGATGTGGGTACGTCCGGTGTATCATAACAGGTAGAGTCTGATGTAGAACGCACTAGTCAGGCCGCAGAGTACGAGCACCGTGATAAATGGTGGGCGCCTTTGTTCACCGGATACCATGAGGGGATGGACCGTAAGCGGTTCTTGTTAATTAAGAACGATGTAGTAGACCATTGGTGGGCGGCTGGTTCTTTCACTCCGCAGGAGATGGGGGATGAGTTAGATCACCGGTTGAGGGAGATAGAACAGAAACGTATTGTACCTCAAGGCCCCAGTATATTGTATGACGAAGTAGCACCCGAGGAACCATTATTTTGGGTACTGCCAAGCAGGGCAGGGCACCGCACACTTACCAAGCTAAGTCGAGCTGACCGGGCCATAGTCGCTAGATACCGGCAGTCGCACGGTTATGAATATCCCTACGTGCCGGAGCCCATCATGAGAGAGGTTGAAGACCCCCCAGTACCCGACTAGCACCCTCTCTATCCACCTTTAAGACCCACCTTAAGACACACTTGCTTAAAGAAGCATACGAATAGCACTGTGAACATTCTGAACACATGACACATAAAGCTTGGCCCCCTGCAGACGCACTTACCAGAACTCCCTCCTACTGTCTCTGTACGTTCTCCCTACCTACCAATTAGATTGTAAGCTCCTCGGGGCAGGGACTCCTCTTCCTTAATGTTATGTTTGTCTAAAGCACTTATTCCCATGATCTGTTATTTATATTATCTGTTATTTATTCGATTACCACATGTATTACTACTGTGAAGCGCTATGTACATTAATGGCACTATATAAATAAAGACATACAATACAATACAATAATCGAAACAGTTGGCTTAGGGAGGCCGTTCCACGATCAGGTCCGGAAGTTCCTCTGGATCCACGTGCGCCGTCCGGGCCTGGCACGGCCTCTCCTCCACGGGCGATGGCAGCGGAGCCTGGCAAGGACAAGGGCTATCCTTACCAGTCCGCAGGTTGGGCGTGGATCGCCCCTGGCCACTGGACCCGCCGGTCCCGATAACAGCTGGGCTCCGCCTCTCCGGTTTCGGCTCCACCGGGGACACCCGACTCCGCCCACTGTCGCTGCCGGTAAGTGGCCGTTTGGTTCCGTTTCCCCCACCGGGCACTGCCACCGGCCAGACCAGGGTACTCACTGGCTCTTTGGGTCCCTCGTCCGAGGGATCCGCACTTAGCGTTCTCGGGGTCACCGAGCACGGCGACCGCCTTCTCTTCTCACGGTCGGTTGACAACCCGACCACGTCACACTCCTCCGGGTCTATATTTTTAGTCCATAGCGCACCGGGGGACTCGCGGGACAACATACACTGGCGACACACTTTATTCGAGCTCGGCTAGTCCCACGAATTCGGGTATACCCGGGTGTATTGAGGTTTGTGACTGTTTTCTGCCCGAGTGCATTGCGTTATTTTCCAGGCAGGGATTGAAGCATTTTATTCCCGCTGGCTGCAATACTGCACAGTATATATATATAAACTGCATTACAATTCATGAATTTATGCCATCTGGTAGACACGCGAAGCATTGCAGCCTATTAAATCCTAATCATTATCATTTAACAGATCAGCCGACCGTCAGCCAGGCATGAACCATGGCTGGGAAGGCAAACGCAACGGGGCTTGTCAGAGGTGAAGAGCGGCGCATTCCAGGTATCTGCCAGGTACATACTGGGTATTTGCTCGAATAAAGTGTGTCGCAGCAGTAGCAGTATTCCCCCCAGGATCGTTGTTCTGTATGGGCACGAAGGTGGGCATTGGCCACAGATACCGTGTGCCACACTGGGAACAGCGTGCGGCCGTGCTCATGGCGCCGCCGGGCAGTTGGCACTGTAGGCAGAGGCCTACGACTGTCTCCGCGCCCTCCACGCGTATCACTAGTACCCCGCTGGGTACCGCGTAGGGTTGGGTTGAAACCATCCGGTTGGCATCCGGGGAGCAGGCCATATTTTTGGTAGGAGCTACTCGCAATACTGGTCTGTCCTGAGAGCTGGTTCCGCACGAGTGACCAACAGGGGTTGAATGGTCAGCCACTCCTTGGTTTAGCTCCTCCCTCCTCTGACACAGTTGGAATCCGCCCCCATTAGTAGCAATTATGGGCGGGTCCCACAAGGGAATAGGATGTCCTTTAATTAAGGCCGCGCCTTTCTCAGTCCTAGAGGGCGTGACCACAGTTTATGCGCGTTTTTCCCCAACAGGGTGGGACTCTGCTTTTGCCGCCAACTCCAACCGCTTCCTTGCAGCTGCCTTGCGTGCAAAGTATCCTTCTTTTTTGCACCCAATTTCCACGGCCGGAACTTCTTTTGGTAGTGGTACCGGCAGCGCGCCAGCTCCTGGGCCCACAGGGCATAACTGGAAACCACTCCCCCTGGTAGATATTAGGGGAGGGTCCCACAGGCTAAGTGGTTGACTCAGCACTGTGGCTGAGCGAGTCTCTGTCCGTGAAGGCGCGGCCGTAGCTTTCGCGCCATACCCCCCATGCGGGCGGGGCTCTCCAGTTGGCGTCACTTCGGGCCAATTCTTAGTAATCTGTGCATCCGCAGCATAGTCTGCCATCGGCCCACGCGGTCTCCCAGAGAAGCGGGAGCCGCCATTTTGCAAGTCCTTTCCAACCACAATTTCAATGTCCTCTACACAGTCCTCCAGGGCAGCCCCCCGTTGTCCTAGGCAGGACCAGAACGGTGCGGCCACAGCTTTCGCTCCACTCCAGAGCAGACTTGAAAAAGACAGTTCAGCAACAGCTTGCTCTTCAGTGGGGCGCAAGCCACGTGTGCTTTCCCCATTAACCTCCGGTCGCCATTTTGGACTATCCGCACCGCGCAGATCCTCCATTCTTGCGGTCGCCATTCTCTCGTAACAGTTATCGTACATGGGGGCTCCTCTCTGCGGGGCAGCCACCACACCGGTACAATAAAGATGTCTCTGATGCACCACCACATGTGTACCTAATGTAGGCTGGACTCATGTATGCACTACCTCAGGCTAGGTTCACTCTCTCAGTGTCTGCTGTATCTCCTTCCTCCCAGTCTGTGCTCCCTACGGTAAGAGGTCTGGAATGGGCTAGAGTACTCTGGGGCTTCCATGCAGTACTTGGGGCGTCTACCTGTCTTGGTTAGCCTAGCGTAGACCCTCTCCAGGATTCCTGACCACGTTAACAGGCTATCCCTTCTGGCATCCTACCAACTAGCACTACCTCAAGGTGACTAGGACAGCTATAGCCCGGCTCCAAACCCCCAACTCCTTTCAGGCCCCTAGGTCTTCCCTACGAACTGACAATACCCCGTCAGCCCCCTGACCACCCCTAGGTCCGTCCCAACGCAGCACAAAGTGGCAGCAGACACTCTCCCTGTTTCCAAGTGACCTAGCTAAAGCCTGTCCCGTTGACAGGTCTGATCTCAGCAGCTCGCCTCCAAATGTAACGGTTTTTCTGAACCGGCCTGACCCACCCAATCTCATATTGGCCCCTGTGGTCTAACCAGTCCCCATTACAGTGTGATAGTGTCTGGTGGTGCACCTGTTGGCAAAAGGACTCCTGAGTCTCCCGCATGATGGTGTGTGGGGATTGCCAACTCAGACAGGCAGCTGAGGTAGTGTGCTTGAGTCCTACCTAGATCCAGTGCAGCGCCTCCACCTCATCAGGATCCCAGCGTCCGCTTGAGGATGAGTCTGATGAGGAACTCCTCTGTGGTGCTCCTCTCGGTGCAATAATTCCACACATGCACACGAGAGTGTTGTTAATCAGAACCATTCTTTATTGTACGGTGGGCCAGCTGCCCTCCACAATGGGGTGTATTCAGCCCTCCATTGTTCTCCGTACTTCCCTTGGAAAGGTGTATTCTCCTAATGTAGGGATTCCCTATCCCCGCAGTGATATCTGTTCTGTGCCAGGTCCCTGGTCACAGTCTCCTTCTCTCATTACTCAGCAACCACTTCAGAACTATAACTCAGACTAGAACTAGGACTAGAACTAGGACTAGAACTAACTTTTGACTCAGTGCTGTGCCTTATGTATCCTCTGGGGGCTGACACAACTCTGACATCACCAAACAGGGAGTCAGAGCCTGTGACCACTCCCATCCATACATAGGGCACCTCACCAGGGTGTGAGGGCAAACCTCCATAATTACTGCTGGCATGCCCATAACTTACCAGGCCTTACTGCCAGCAGGAGAGATGACTGCAACCATTTTACAGCATGGTTACATATATATACACTGGCGACACACTTTATTCGAGCTTGGCTAGTCCCACGAATTCGGGTATACCCGGGTGTATTGAGGTTTGTGACTGTTTTCTGCCCGAGTACATTGAGTTATTTTCCAAGCAGGGATTGAAGCATTTTATTCCCGCTGGCTGCAATACTGCACAGTATATATATATAAACTGCATTACAATTCATGAATTTATGCCATCTGGTAGACACGCGAAGCATTGCAGCCTATTAAATCCTAATCATTATCATTTAACAGATCAGCCGCCCATCAGCCAGGCATGAACCCAGGCTGGGAAGGCAAATGCAACGGGGCTTGTCAGAGGTTAGGAGTGGCGCATTCCAGGTATCTGCCAGGTACATACCGGGTATTTGCTCGAATAAAGTGTGTCGGTGCAGTATATATATATATATATATATATATGTAACGGTTTTTGTGAACCGGCCTGACCCACCCAATCTCACATTGGCCCCTGTAGTATAACCAGTCCCCATTACAGTGTAGTAGTGTCTGGTGGTGCACCTGTTGGCAACAGGACTCCTGAGTCTCCCGCATGATGGTGTATGGGGAGGACCCGTCCAGACAGGCAGCTGAGGTAGTGTGCTTGAGTCCTACCTAGGTCCAGTGCAGCGCCTCCACCTCATCAGGGTCCCTTCGGTCACTTGGGGATGGTCCTGGCGAGGAACTCCTCTGTGGTGCTCCTCTCTGTACAATCACTCCACACATGTACACGAGAGGGTTTGTAATTAAGAGCATCTTTATTGGACTGTGGGCCATGCTGCCCTCCACAATGGGGTGTATTAGTCCTTCATGGTCACAGCACTTCCCTTTATAAGGTGTAGTTCTCCTTAAATAGGGATTCCCTATCCCAGCCGGGATGTCTTTACTCTGTGCCAGGTCCCTGGACACAGTCTTCTTATTCAGCTACTATAACATAACTCTTACTCCTCTCAGAACTCTGGCAGAACTAACTCTTAGACACAGTGCTGTGCCTTATGTACACTCTGGGGGCTGACACAGCTCTGACATCACTAACCATGGAGTCAGAGCCTGTGACCACTCCCATCCATACATAGGGCACCTCACCAGGGTGTGAGGGCAAACCTCCATAATTACTGCTGGCATGCCCACAACTTTCCAGGCCTTACTGTCAGCAGGAGAGATGACTGTAGCCATTTTACATGACCGCTACATATATATATATATATATATATATATATATATATATATATATATATATATATAATATATATATATATAAATACACACACACACACACACACACACAGACATGCACACATATACACATACACACCTACATTTTTAGGATTGTAGCAGTGAGAGACGGAGCAGACACAGAGATACAGTGTCACATGAAAACAAACACACAAGATACACACAAAAGGAATATGAAAAGTGACAGATCTAGTATAACAAGTGACAGACATACGCAGGGTTAGTAAGAAAAGAGACAGTCGGATACACACAGAGAAGTGATCATATGGATCACCTGTATCGGTGACAGACTTCAGGAGAAGTTCCAATAAAAGCCAGACACACTCCGGGTAACAACGTTTTATTTAAACACCTGAAATCTTGACCCTCCACCTGCAGTTTGGGAAAGGCAGAGGTTTTGGGATCTGTGTGTGGGGGGTTTGCTGTGTCTGGGGAGACCCCTAAATGTTCCTTTGTGTGACCCCTAAATGTTTTCTTTGTGTTTGGGAAGACCCCTAAATGTTCCCCAGTGTTGCTCACTTCAAAATAACCCAGAAAAGTAGCCTTGAGCCCTCGGTGACAGGGCGCTGTGCCCAGAGGGACTAGGCTCCCCTTACCTGTGAGTGTGGACTGCGTCCCCCCTGGCCTCTCCCCCCCTCTGGCAGCATGGCTGACGTGGCAGGGGGAAGGGTCAGGGAGGTTAGAAATAGACAGAGGCAGGGGCACTGGGTCAGTCTGCACCCGGGCATGAGATTCCCGCACACTCTGCCCTTTAATGTGAATACTGTTACATATGTTGGTTGTACGTGTTTAAAATAAAAAAAGGAATAAATAAATAACTAGAATTTATACTGAGTTTGTGTTAGTAACTCCCTTAACTTCTCCAACAGCTGTTGAGTTCCCCTTTGGACTTAACGTGTTAGAAACACGTGTCACTATTTCTCTGCATTAATTTGCAGGTCATTGGAAGAGTTGCACAGTGACAGCAATTTGTACACTCACCATCTTCACCCGAGGTGGCTCCTCCTTCTCAGCCATTGTTTGCTCCTCCTGGCTGAATTGCGGCTGCGGTCTTATCCCCTCTCTGCCTCCGATCTGTATGAAGGACAATGCTTTTAGAGATATTCTGGACCCTTCCAACTCCCCAATCGGACCCTTCCTCTCCCTGACCTTGCAGCGCACAGTATTACTTCTATGATGCCTCTCAGCATACCATGGTAACTCATTCTGAACATACATGTGTCCCTTCTACATGTTACTCAGCTTCTATGACCAGGGCCACAGACAGGTTTCCTGAGGCCCAGGACTAGAGCTTCCACCGGGCCGCTCTACCCACGTGTCTGCGACCTTGCGAGAACCCCCTCCCCCCGTTTTCTCTTACACTGCCCCCTTCTCACACACCACCTCGCTCTCAACCCCCTCTTACACTCCCACTGTCACTCTTTCCTTTTCATACCCCCAGGCCCAGTACCCCATTACACCCACCTCCCCAGACCCAGTACCCTGTCTTATCCCCAAGCCCAGTTCCCCCTTATACCCTTATCCCAAAGCCCAGTACCCCTTATACCACCTGCCCCAGAACCCATGATACCCCCCTCCCCAGGCCCAGTACCCCGTTATACCCCCCTGCCAAAACTCAGTACCCTGTAATACCCCCAGATCCAGTACCCAGTTATACCCACCTCCCCATATCCAGTACCTGTTAAACCCCATACACTGGCCCAGTACCCCGTGATACACCCCTCTCTTGGTTCAGTACCCCGTTATACCCAGTCCCAGTATCCAGTTATACCTCCTCTTTGTCAGCCTCCTCACACTTCTCATCTTCTTCATCCTCGCACACTATTGAGCTGGAACTGGAGCTCTCAGGGTACCAAGCTGACAGGCCAAACGGCTTAACCTCCGTGCGCTCCCCGATCTGCAGGAGACATAACGTGTGTGTAACCAGGACAGTGATACTCTGTATCGCAAGAGCTCCTGTGACACTTATACCCCACTCCTCAGGCCAAGTACCCCGTTATACCCCAGGTCCAGTACCCTTTTATTCCCCCTCCCCAGGCCCAGTACCCCATTATAAATGAGGCCCAGTACCCCGTTATACCCCCCTTGCCCAGGCCCAGTAACCCATTATACCCCTTTTCCCAGGCCCAGTACCCCGTAATCCCCCCTCCCCAGGTCCAGTACCCCGTTATACCCCCTCCCCAGGCCAAGTAACCTGTTATACCCCTTTTCCCAGGCCCAGTACCCCGTAATCACCCCTCCCCAGGTCCAGTACCCCGTTATACCCCCTCCCCAGGCCAAGTACCCTGTTATACCGTAACGTACTATTCTATAAATAGTGTCGTGTACAACAGCTAAAAGTACTATATGTGCGGCTGATTCACAGCTCAGTGATTCCCATTTACCTGTAAAGTGCTACTTCCACGTTTCTGTTGAGGGGTATTCTCCGCCCATGCCTGTGATACAGAGGATAGTAATGTGAGCACATGTATTCCTCACTCATAAGCATGTCCTGGTGCTGTATGGGAGGTTTGACGGTTAAACCAATTGTCCACACCACTCAAACAGTAACAATCTTTGCAACGCAACGTTGCTTCGTAATGTTAGCAACGTTTCGGAGTAATAGACCCCTTCAAGGCCCGTTTCAAGGCCCGTTTCCATGTCACACTAATGGACAGTGGTACTTCCCTTTAATTAATCCTATCTAAGGAACCTGAATGGTCCGTTTGACTCTCCCTTGCAGTCCCATATAGGGGCCTATGCTAGTAGCCTTAATAAAGCAACTCGCTGGTTCTATTACGCCGGATCAGAACCGCGTACATTTGAGGTCCGGGACCCCCTGCTTCCTGAGATACAGGCCCCGTTATAGGGTGCATTTAAACATTTAAGACATTTAAATGTCTCGTGTCACATGACCATGGGATTTAAATGCATAGGAGATACCGGCACCCCATAACGGGGCCTGTATCTCAGGCAGCAGGGGTTCCCGGACCTCAAGTCAACGCAGTTCTGCTCCGGAGATCTCCTGCTCACGTGCACTAGTATTACATTTTTTATTAAAACAGCTTCATTTCCTTAGTGGCTAGCCGCTAATGCAATGAAGGAATTCAACCTCAATAGCCGGTTTATTGAGGGCAGAGGGGGGGGGGATGAAGCGGGTAGTAGCCCCAGGGAGGGTAATTAAGCCTGCCTGGAAGGTTGCGGGAGGAATTAACTTGCGGAACCGCTATGGTAATGAAGGGGTTAACCAGTGCTGCTAGCACCTGCTAGGCCTAAACATCCATCCTTGGGGGAACTACCCCCTTCACCCAATCCCTCTACCCACAATAAAGAAAAACACACAACAACTCTACTACCCACCTCCTCTACCCCCAACAACCCCCCCCCCCCCCACCCTCAACACATACAGCACAGTAATGGGCAAAATTACTATTATCGAGATATGGATAATAGTGCATTTGCCCATTCTGTGTGTAAGTGTGAGAGTGTGTGTGTGTGTGTGCGTGTGTGTATGTGTAAGTGGGCGAGTGTGGGTGCATGCGCGCAAGGAGGAGAGTGAGGGGGAGAAGGAGCATGAGGGAGAGAGTGTGAGTGTGAGAAGGAACATAAGGGGGAGAGAGTGAGTGTGAGAAGGAGCATAAGGCGGAGAGGGTGAAGGGGAGAAGGAGCGTAAGGGGGAGAGTTTGAAGGATAGAGTGTGAGGGGGAGAAGGAGCGTAAGGGGGAGAGTTTGAGGGAGAGAGTGTGAGGGGGAGAAGGAGCGTAAGGGGGATAGTGGTGCGTAAGGCAGAGTGTGAGGGGGAGAAGGAGTGTAAGGGGGAGAAGGAGTGTAAGGGGGAGAGTGAGGGGGAGATGGAGCGAAAGGGGGAGAGTCTGAGGGGGAGAAGTAGCGTGGGGGGGAGAGTGTGAGGGGAGAAGGAGCGTAGGGGGGAGAGAGTGTGAGGGGAGAAGGAGCGAAGGGGGAGAGTGTGAGGGGCAGAGCGTGATGGGGAGAAGGAGCGTGTGGGGGAGAAGGAGCGAAAGTGGGAGAGTGTGAGGGGGATAAGGATTGTAATGGGGAGAGTGTGAGGGGGAGAAGGAGCGTGAAGGGGAGAAGGAGCGTAAGGGGGAGAAGGAGCGTAAGGGGGAGAAGGAGCATAAGGGGGAGAAGGAGAGTAAGGGGGTGAAGGAGAGTAAGGGGGTGAAGGAGAGTAAGGGGAGAAGGAGCGTAAGGGGGTGAAGGAGCGTAAGGGGGAGAGTGTGAGAGGGAGAAGGAGCGTAAGGGGGAGTAGGAACGTAAGGGGGTGAAGGAGAGTAAGGGGGTGAAGGAGAGTAAGGGGGAGAGTGTGAGGGGGAGAAGGGGCGTAAGGGAGAGAGTGTGAGGGGGAGAAGGGGCGTAAGGGAGAGAGTGTGAGGGGGAGAAGGGGCGTGAGGGGGAAATGGAGCGTAAGGGGGAGAGTGTGAGGGGGACATGGAGCGTAATGGGGAGAAGGACAGTAAGGAGGAGAGTGAGGGGGACAAGGAGTGTACAGGGGAGAGTGTGAGGGGGAGAAGGAGCGAAAGGGGGAGAGTGTGAAGGGGGAGAATGTGATAAGGAGGAGGGCGTGAGGGGGTGCAGGAGCGTAAGGAGGAGAGCATGAGGGGGAGAAGGAGCGTAAGGGGGAGAGCGTGAGGGGGTAAAGGAGCATAAGGGGGAGAGCGTGAGGGGAAGAAGGAGCGTAAGGGGGAGAGTGTGAGGGGGTAAAGGAGCGTAAGGGGGAGAGTGTGAAGGGGGAGAATGTGATAAGGAGGAGGTCGTGAGGGGGTGCAGGAGCGTAAGGAGGAGAGCGTGAGGGGGAGAAGGAGCGTAAGGGGGAGAGCATGAGGGGGTAAAGGAGCGTAAGGGGGAGAGCGTGAGGGAAGAAGGAGTGTAAGAGCTAGAGAAGGATCGTAAGGGGGTGAAGGAGCGTAAGGGGGAGAGTGTGAGGGGGAGAAGGAGCATAAGGAGGAGAGTGTGAGGGGGAGAAGGAGCATAAGGTGGAGAGTTTGAGGGGGAGAAGGAGAGTGAGGGGGAGAGTGTGAAGGAGAAAAGGAGTTTAAGGGGGAGAGTGTGAGTGGGAGAGGGAGCGTAAAAGGGGCAGTGAGGGATGAGGGAGACAGGGTGACAGACAGGGGGCGAGGGTTGGGGTTCTCCAGAATTTAAAAATCATATTCTGGGGTTTCCTAACCAAAAAAAGTTCACAGAGCATTCCGCATCCTTGTACAATATGCGTGTAAGGGGGTCACCCCCGGTTCCCCTGATCTTCCTTTGCCCCCTGCCTTACCCCTGTGGCAGTGGGGGAAGGGGACGGCGACTTCTCTCGGCGGGCACCGCCATCTTGGTTGTGGCGCGAGGTTTGTGCAATGCGCAGAGGTTGGCCAGGGTAGCGGTGGCCATCGCCAGTGTGCCGGAGCTCTGGGAGGTTGCACAGGCGCAGTTAAGCGTAGCGGCGGCCATTACAGCGTCGCACATGCGCAGTAAAGATCGTGCACGCGGTCCCCATAGGAAAGAGCTGTGCCAAGGACTACAATTCCCAGCAGCCTCTGGGGACTGCACTTTCACCCTGGTCACAGGCAGCATTGAAGCCAATAGAGCTGGCAGATTCTCATGCTGCAGAGTTGCAACAATGTTGTGTGCAGACAGGGTTTTTGGCAGTTGGAGCACACTAGTCAGTCAGAGACCGGAGCAGCCCAGGGAAGGAGGAAGGGTACAGGAGTCAGGGACTCCCTATACTAGGCCAGTATCCTCAGGGCCCGAGATAGCTCAGCTCCCCAGTAAGGTGAGTGTTGCCAGGGACAGCCCTCAGGTTAGGGACCCTGTCACTTACATTAGTGGGAGCTGGGAAAGAAAGGTTACAGAGAGTTGGAGTCAGGGAGCTGTGAGGGAAGGAAGGGTGCGGGGAGCGAGTGCAGCTCCTGCCCCATATAGGTACCTACACCCCAGGTAGGCCCCAACTCCCCACTAGCTTAGTGGGTAAGTGCTTAGGGAGGCCCAAGATAGGGACGCGGCCCTTAGTGTAGAGTGCTGCCTTGTCAGAGTCACGGCTGTTAGTGCTGTGAGGTCTGACAGGCAGGCACCTTGTTGCGCAGCACGTTGGCTGCAGCATCCAGTGAGCTACAGCTTGCTGCTGTAGGCGCTGGGACTCGTTAGGTCTTAGTAAGTACAGTCAGGGCTGGGAAGAGTTAGGGGAGTGGGGCAGGTTATTAACCCCGGTAGGCCTCTAGGAGTTTTCCCCAAAGCCACTTTAGGTTGCGGTACCACAGGGACAGGCCCTAGGTTAGGGTTCCTGTCACGTTAGTACCAAGTGTTAGTTAGGGACTCAGCGGACGCTGCGGTTCCTGTAAAGCGGTTCGGACCCACGTTGGGGTCCGCAGAGACTTTTCCAGAGGGAGACCGCCCTGGCGGTCTGCGTACAAAGGAGTTCGGTTGGAGGATCAGACGGATTCATCACACGTCTGACCCTTTGCGAAGCCAGTTGCTGATCCGAGTACCGGAGTGCTCGGCAGGTACCATACAGTCATAAGTGCACCAACGGGCCCCTTAGTGTAACTGTGACTGCGCAGTCACCCACGTTCTCTCCAAGAGTGCGGGACATTGGGTGGGATTCTCGGGACACTGGGTGGGATCACCTGGTGTTGGGGAAGCGTCCTGCGCTACGCCGTAGGTGTCTCCTCTAGAGAGGGACACAGGTTATATAAAGGTATTGCGTGATATGTTATATTGCTTGTTAGTAAAGTCACTCGTTAATATATATATTCCCGTGTATGTGATTATTGTATTGTCCTGCGAGGAACCACTCCCCCTCTGGTGGGAGCCTTCGCAGGTGGAGGCGCTGAATTGAGTAAGTGGTTACCCCTAGTATAATTGCCCCAGGTTCCCCGTGGCGGAAGCTCAGCCCTCCTGCGAGCCAACAGGTAATGCACCACACCTATGGTAACACCGTATGTTCCTTGCACCCACATCAGATCTGCGATTGGGGGGGGGAATACCCGTTACATGCGTAATGTTGGGTATTGTGTGCTATTTTTCAAATATACTTTTGAAACATGTATATATTACGTTGCCATCCATCAGGGCAACGAAACAGCAAAGAGAGGCAGCACTCAGAGGTAAGTGTACAAAGAATTGTATTGTAGCAGACACAAAAATCTGACTTTCGATTCTCTCTCTCTCTCTCTTTCTCTATATAGTATACGGGTTCACGCTCTGATGATGAGTGGGTGATTTAAAACATATTCTTTATTAATGGCATATATAAAATAGTAGATGTTGGAACAACGTACTGGAGGTAGGTTGATCCTGGATATTAGTAGCCGTGTTGGCTCCGGATCAGTTAGTAGCTAATATACCAGATATAACTATATTGGAACACTGGTAACAGAACAGCACAGAGATCCTGATGTGGACCTGTGTGATGGGGGTGTGCTGCTGGGTGTGCTAAAATAGGTACTGAAAAGACACATCACATTGTAGCAGGGTCTGCGTAAGTCCTTTAATAAGGTGGTAGGTGTGATATGTATATGCTGATAGACACTGGGAACATATATATAGTGGTTATCAGTGGTCGTATGTGCTGTCAGCTAAGTTGCCACTCTGTATATAGGTGTGTATCTAGCTAAGTGTCAGAATGACCTGAGGTAACCTTGAAATGCTGTACTGCAGGGGTAAGTGTCCTGCATTAACCTCTAGGGCTGTATGTAGCAGGTAGATAGTGTAAGCAGAAGGTAAGTTTAAAGTAGTCTTTAACAGGAGGGCACTATAGCTAGATGGTATGTGGTCATATCCTAAATCAGAGGGTGAGCTGGAAGTAAGCACAGTTAGTGACCCTATGTGCTGCTGTCTAGAGTATCCCCAACAGCAGCGCAGCTAGGGTGTTACTGCGGGTGACCAAAATTCAATAATCTATGTAGGTTTAGCACTCTCTAAACAGACACCACACAATCGAGGCTTAAAATGACCATCGGGGCACTTTTAGCCTGTAACCCTAAGTGCCCCGATGGTCATTTTGGTTGCAATTGGTTAACTGAGGAAGAAGTTCATAAGCGACATGAAAAAATGAAAGTAAATAAGGCACCTGGCCCCGATGGCATACAGCCAAGAGTTCTCAAGGAGTTAAGCTCAGTAATAGCCAAACCATTATATTTAATATTCAAGGACTCCATTTCCACAGGCTCAGTACCACAAGATTGGCGTAAAGCAGATGTGGTGCCTATATTTAAAAAGGGAGCTAGATCACAACCGGGAAATTACAGACCTGTAAGCCTGACTTCAATAGTAGGGAAACTACTTGAAGGTTTAATACGGGATAATATTCAGGAATACCTAATGGAAAACAAAATTATTAGTAATAGTCAGCATGGATTTATGAAGGATAGATCTTGCCAAACTAACCTTATTTGTTTCTTTGAGGAGGTAAGTAGGAATTTAGACCAGGGTAATGCAGTTGATGTGGTCTACTTAGACTTTGCAAAGGCTTTTGATACGGTTTCACACAAGAGGTTGGTGTACAAAATAAAGAAAATTGGACTCAGTAATAATATATGCACCTGGATTGAAAACTGGTTAAAGGACAGACAACAGAGGGTTGTCATAAATGGAACTTTTTCAGGTTGGGCTAAAGTCGTGAGTGGAGTACCTCAGGGATCGGTTTCATCACTCACAGGTTTTTTACCTCCCACAACGGACACTGACTGAGCTCTATTCCAATTGCCTGATTTTGGGGCTTTCTTGTAAGTTCCCATTGCATCTGTGTGTTCCATGATGTTTGCTCACTAAATCCATTTGTTGTCCTTTCAATCCGTGCAGCAATTCTTTATTGTCCTCTCTCCATGTCCCCATTATAGTTATAGGGTTATCATAATTTCATCACACAGTGTTGCACTATCATCTGTGTGATGCTTTGTCCCTTTATGTTCACCCGGTGTACTGCGCTCCCTGACTTCTCGACAATGCAACTAGTAAAGGATCAACAAGGAAGATCCATTGAAGGTTGAGCTACAATTGAACACTGGTTGTATATTTTATTTTCTCCTTTTTTCTTTTTATTGTTGCCTCACCCTTATTGTTGGTTCACCATTGTATGTCATTTTTCCCTACCTGGAACACCCTCAGGAGCACCTGGTGATTTCCGTGTTCTTTTATCAAATGGGCAATGGATGGAAGGGAAGTAAACATAATTATGCCCCTTTACAAAGCACTAGTGAGACCACACCTTGAATATGGAGTACAATTTTGGGCACCAAATCCTAAGAAAAGACATTATGGAACTAGAGAGAGTGCAGAGAAGAGCCACCAAATTAATAAAGGGGGTGGACAATCTAACTTATGAGGAGAGGCTAGCTACAGATGCAGCAACGAGTATTAGAACTCTGCCTGGGTATTTTCTGGGGCAGTCTCACAGTAAATGCCTCAACATTGCCTCAATATTTCTGTGAGATTCTTAATGGCCCATAGGATTAACACCGCAGGGGGTCCCTGCAAACTGAATGGGACAGCAGGGACCCCTGCTGTGTCAATCCGATGGGCCATTAAGAATCTCACAGAAATGTTGAGTCAATTACTGTGAGACTGCCCCAGAATCTCCAAGGAATTTCTCCGGTAAGCGTTCTAATACTGGTGGCTGCATCAGTAAATTAGTTTTAGTTACATTAGAAAAGAGGCGTCTAAGAGGCGATATGATAACTATATACAGTACAAATATATTCGGGGACAATACATGGAGCTTTCAAAAGACCTATTCATCCCACGGGCAGTACTAAGGACTCGGGGCCATCCCTTAAGGTTGGAGGAAAGGAAATTTCACCAGCAACAAAGGAAAGGGTTCTTTACAGTAAGGGCAGTTAAAATGTGGAATTCATTACCCATGGAGACTGTGATGGCAGATACAATAGATTTGTTTAAAAAAAGGTTGGATATCTTTTTAGATGGGAAAGGTATACAGGGATATACCAAATAAGTATACAGTACATGGGAAAGATGTTGATCCAGGGATTAATCCGATAGTCAATTCTTGGAGTCAGGAAGGAATTCATTGTTCCCCTTAATGGGTTTTTTTGTTTGCCTTGCTCTGGATCAATAAGTAAGTATAGATATAGGATAAAGTATCTGTTGTCTAAATTTAGCATAGGTTGAACTTTATGGACCTACGTCTTTTTTCAACCTCATCAACGATGTAACTATGTAAGTTACAATAAAAGACAGACACACTCCGGGTATCAACGTTTTATTTAAACACCTGAAATCTTGACCCTCCGCCTGCAGTTTGGGAAAGGCAGAGGTTTTGGGATCTGTGTGTGTGGGGTTTACTGTGTCTGGGGAGACCCCTAAATGTTCTGTGTGACCCCTAAATGTTCTCTCTGTGTCTGGGAAGACCCCTAAATGTTCTCTCTGTGTTTGGGAAGACCCCTAAATGTTCCCCAGTGTCGCTCGCTTCAAAATAACCCAGAAAAGTAGCCTTGAGCCCTCGGTGACAGGGCGCTATGCCCAGAGGGACTAGGCTCCCCTTACCTGTGAGTGTGGACTGCGTCCCCCCTGGCCACTCCCCCCCTCTGGCAGCAGGGCTGACGTGGCAGGGGGAAGGGTCAGGGAGGTTAGAAATAGACAGAGGCAGGGGCACGGGGTCAGTCTGCACCCGGGCATGAGATTCCGCCCACTCTGCCCTTTAATGTGAATACTGTTACATATGTTGGTTGTACGTGTTTAAAATAAAAAAAGGAATAAATAACTAGAATTTATACTGAGTTTGTGTTAGTAACTCCCTTAACTTCTCCAACAGCTGTTGAGTTCCCCTTTGGCGCTTAACGTGTTAGAAACACGTGTCACTATTTCTCTGCATTAATTTGCAGGTCATTGGAAGAGTTGCACAGTGACAGCAATTTGTACTCACCATCTTCCCCCGAGGCGGCTCCTCCTTTTCAGCCATTGTTTGCTCCTCCTGGCTGAATTGCGGCTGCGGTCTTATCCCCTCTCTGCCTCCGATCTGTATGAAGGACAATGCTTTTAGAGATATTCTGGGCCCTTCCAACTCCCCAATCTGACCCTTCCTCTCCCTGACCTTGCAGCGCACAGTATTACCTGCTATGATGCCTCTCAGCATACCATGGTAACTCATTCTGAACATACATGTGTCCTTTCTACATGTTACTCAGCTTCTATGACCAGGGCCACAGGCAGGTTTCCTGGGGCCCAGGACTAGGGCTTCCACCGGGGCCCCCCACCCACGTGTCTGCGACCTTGCGAGAACCCCCTCCCCCCCGTTTTCTCTTACACTGCCCCCTTCTCACACACCACCTCGCTCTCACCCCCCTCATACACTCCCACTGTCACTCTTTCCTTTTCATACCCCCAGGCCCAGTACCCCATTACACCCACCTCCCCAGACCCAGTACCCTGTCATACCCCCAAGCCCAGTTCCCCATTATACCCCTATCCCAAAGCCCAGTACCCCCTTATACCCCCTGCCCCAGAACCCATGATACCCCCCTCCCCAGGCCCAGTACCCCGTTATACCCCCCTGCCAAAACTCAGTACCCTGTAATACCCCCAGATCCAGTACCCAGTTATACCCACCTCCCCAGATCCAGTACCAGTTATGCCCCATACACTGGCCCAGTACCCCGTGATACACCCCTCTCTTGGTTCAGTACCCCGTTATACCCAGTCCCAGTACCCAGTTATACCTCCTCTTTGTCAGCCTCCTCACACTTCTCATCTTCTTCATCCTCCCACGCTGTTGAGCTGGAACTGGAGCTCAAAGGGTACCAAGCTGACAGGCTAAACGGCTCCCGCTCCGTGTGCTCCCCGACCTGCAGGAGACATAACGTGTGTGTAACCAGGACAGTGATACTCTGTATCGCAAGAGCTCCTGTGACACTTATACCCACTCCTCAGGCCAAGTACCCCGTTATACCACAGGTCTAGTACCCCATTATAAATGAGGCCCAGTACCCCGTTATACCCCCCTTCCATGGCCCAGTAACCGTTATACCCCTTTTCCCAGGCCCAGTACCCCGTAATAACCCCTCCCCAGGTCCAGTACCCCGTTATACCCCCTCCCCAGGCCAAGTACCCAGTCACATATAGAGGCCTATGCTAGTAGCCTTCATAAAGCAACTCGCTTGTTCTATTACGCCGGAGCAGAACCGCGTTCATTTGAGGTCCGGGACCCCCTGCTTCCTGATATACAGGCCCCGTTATAGGGGGCATGTATCACCTATGCATTTAAATGTCTCGTGTCACATGACCATGGGATTTAAATGCATAGGAGATACCGGCACCCCATAACGGGGCCTGTATCTCAGGCAGCAGGGGTTCCCGGACCTCAAGTCAACGCAGTTCTGCTCCGGAGACCTCCTGCTCACGTGCACTAGTATTACATTTTTTATTAAAACAGCTTCATTTCCTTAGTGGCTAGCCGCTAATGCAATGAAGGAATTCAACCTCAATAGCCGGTTTATTGAGGGCAGAGGGGGTGGATGAAGGGGGTAGTAGCCCCAGGGAGGGTAATTAAGCCTGCCTGGAAGGTTGCGGGAGGAGTTAACTTGCGGAACCGCTATGGTAATGAAGGGGTTAACCAGTGCTGCTAGCAACCGGTAGGCCTAAACATCTATCCTTGGGGGAACTACCCCCTTCACCCAATCCCTCTACCCACAATAAAGAAAAACACACAACAACTCTACTACCCACCTCCTCTACCTCCAACAACACCCCCCCCCCACCCTCAACACATACAGTACAATAATGGGCAAAATTACTATTATCGAGATATGAATAATAGTGTATTTGCCCATTAGGGTGTTAGTGTGAGAGTGTGTGTGTGTGTGTGTGCGTGTGTGTATGTGTAATTGGGCGAGTGTGGGTGCATGCGCGCAAGGAGGAGAGTGAGGGGGAGAAGGAGCATGAGGGAGAGTGTGAGTCTGAGAAGGAGCATAAGGGGGAGAGTGTGAAGGAGAGAAGAAGTGTAAGGGGGATAGTGAGGGGGATTAGGAGCGTAAGGGGGAGAGATTGAGGGAGAGAGTGTGAGTGTGAGAAGGAGCATAAGGGGGAGAGAGTGAGTGTGAGAAGGAACATAAGGCGGAGAGGGTGAAGGGGAGAAGGAGCGTAAGGGGGAGATTTTGAAGGAGAGAGTGTGAGGGGGAGAAGGAGCGTAAGGGGGATAGTGGAGCGTAAGGCGGAGTGTGAGGGCGAGAAAGAGTGAGAGGGGGAGAAGGAGTGTAAGGGGGAGAGTGAGGGGGAGATGGAGCGAAAGGGGGAAAGTCTGAGGGGGAGAAGTAGCGTGGGGGGGGAGAGTGTGAGGGGAGAAGGAGCGTAGGGGGGAGAGAGTGTGAGGGGAGAAGGAGCGAAAGTGGGAGAGTGTGAGGGGGATAAGTATTGTAATGGGGAGAGTGTGAGGGGGAGAAGGAGCGTGAAGGGGAGAAGGAGCGTAAGGGGGAGAAGGAGCGTAGGGGGGAGAAGGAACGTAAGGGGGTGAAGGAGAGTAAGGGGGTGAAGGAGAGTAAGGGGGAGAGTGTGAGGGGGAGAAGGGGCGTAAGGGAGAGAGTGTGAGGGGGAGAAGGGCGTAAGGGAGAGAGTGTGAGGGGGAGAAGGGGCGTGAGGGGGAAATGGAGCGTAAGGGGGAGAATGTGAGGGGAGAAGGAGAGTAAGGGGGAGAGTGTGAGGGGGACATGGAGCGTAATGGGGAGAAGGACAGTAAGGAGGAGAGTGAGGGGGACAAGGAGTGTACAGGGGAGAGTGTGAGGGGGGAGAAGGAGCGAAAGGGGGAGAGTGTGAAGGGGGAGAATGTGATAAGGAGGAGGGCGTGAGGGGGTGCAGGAGCGTAAGGAGGAGAGCGTGAGGGGGAGAAGGAGCATAAGGGGGAGAGCGTGAGGGGGTAAAGGAGCATAAGGGGGAGAGCGTGAGGGGAAGAAGGAGCGTAAGGGGGAGAGTGTGAGGGGGTAAAGGAGCGTAAGGGGGAGAGTGTGAAGGGGGAGAATGTGATAAGGAGGAGGGCGTGAGGGGGTGCAGGAGCGTAAGGAGGAGAGCGTGAGGGGGAGAAGGAGCGTAAGGGGGAGAGCGTGAGGGGGTAAAGGAGCGTAAGGGGGAGAGCGTGAGGGAAGAAGGAGTGTAAGAGCTAGAGAAGGATCGTAAGGGGGTGAAGGAGCGTAAGGGGGAGAGTGTGAGGGGGAGAAGGAGCATATGGAGGAGAGTGTGAGGGGGAGAAGGAGCATAAGGTGGAGAGTGTGAGGGGGAGAAGGAGAGTGAGGGGGAGAGTGTGAAGGAGAAAAGGAGTTTAAGGGGGAGAGTGTGAGTGGGAGAGGGAGCGTAAAAGGGGCAGTGAGGGATGAGGGAGACAGGGTGACAGACAGGGGGCGAGGGTTGGGGTTCCCCAGAATTTAAAAATCATATTCTGGGGTTTCCTAACCAAAAAAAGTTCACAGAGCATTCCGCATCCTTGTACAATATGCGTAATGTTGGGTATTGTGTGCTATTTTTCAAATATACTTTTGAAACATGTATATATTACGTTGCCATCCATCAGGGCAACGAAACAGCAAAGAGAGGCAGCACTCAGAGGTAAGTGCACAAAGAATTATATTGTAGCAGACACAAAAATCTGACTTTCGATTCTCTCTCTCTCTCTCTCTCTTTCTCTATATAGTATACACTGTTTTTGTGATATATATATATATATATATATATATACACACAGATAAACAGATACACACGCACGCATAAATATGCGCACGAACACAGATGCACAGATAAGCGCACACACAAATACACAGACACACACACAGACACACACAAAAAAAGGAATATGAAAAGTGACAGATCTAGTATAACAAGTGACTGACATACGCAGGGTTAATAAGAAACGAGCCAGTCGGATACACACAGAGAAGTGATCATATGGATAACCTGTATCGGTGACAGACTTCAGGAGAAATTATATGACCCAAATTATTGAGGAACCAACCAGGAGAGGGGCAATACTGGATTTGTTCATATCAAACAATGTAGAGGTAATAACAAATATTCAAGTCCTGGGACATTTGGGTAACAGTGATCATAACATGGTCTCATTTGAAATAAATTATCAAAAACAGATTACAGGCATACCCCGGTTTATGGACACTCGCGAGTAAGTACATACAGTATCGCCCAATAGGCAAACTGCATCTCACGCATGTGCCTGTTGTCACGTCCTGAACAGCTCCCTACCTGTACCGAAGCTGTGCACAAGCGGGGAGACTATAGAGCCTGTTACAAATGCGTAATTTACATCAGTTATGCACGTATATGACGATTGCAGTACAGTACATGCATCGATAAGTGGGAAAAAGGTAGTGCTTCACTTTAAGTACATTTTCACTTTACATACATGCTTCGGTCCCATTGCGTACGCTAATGCGGGGTATGCCTGTACTTGGGTTTAACAAAGACCTTAAACTTTGGAAAGGCAGATTTTAATAAACTGAGGTCTAATTTAGTAGTAATACAATGGGATGATGTTTTTACAGGGAAAAATGTAGAAGATAAATGGGCAGTTTTTAAAACATTGTTAGAAAAGCACACTTATCAGTGTATACCCTTGGGTAATAAGTATAAAAGAAATAACTCAAAACCAATGTGGCTAAATAAACAGGTAGGGGAGGAAATGGACAAGAAGAGGAAGGCGTTTAGATTCTTTAAGTCAGATGGGACAAAGACATCGTATCAGGATTATAAGGAATGTAACAAAAATTGCAAAAGGGCAATCAAATTAGCAAAAATGGATAATGAAAAAAGGATTGCAATAGAAAGTAAGGTCAACCCTAAAAAGTTCTTTAAGTACCTTAATAACAAAAAAATGAGAAAAGAAAATATAGGACCCTTTCCGTGTGAGATGGGTAGGCAGATTATTGGAGATAAGGAAAAAGCTGAGGAATTAAACAAATTCTTTGCCTCTGTGTTTACCAGGGAAGAATCAAATTCAATAGTAGTGCCGCAGGAGGAAGCCACAACCTCCACATTAATGAGCAATTGGTTAACTGAGGAAGAAGTTCATAAGCGACTTGAAAAAATGAAAGTAAATAGGCACCTGGCCCCGATGGCATACAGCCAAGAGTTCTCAAGGAGTTAAGCTCAGTAATAGCCAAACCATTATATTTAATATTCAAGGACTCCATTTCCACAGGCTCAGTACCACAAGATTGGCATAAAGCAGATGTGGTGCCTATATTTAAAAAGGGAGCTAGTTCACAACCGGGAAATTACAGACCTGTAAGCCTGACTTCAATAGTAGGGAAACTACTTGAAGGTTTAATACGGGATAATATTCAGGAATACCTAATGGAAAACAAAATTATTAGTAATAGTCAGCATGGATTTATGAAGGATAGATCTTGCCAAACTAACCTTATTTGTTTCTTTGAGGAGGTAAGTAGGAATTTAGACCAGGGTAATGCAGTTGATGTGGTCTACTTAGACTTTGCAAAGGCTTTTGATACGGTTTCACACAAGAGGTTGGTGTACAAAATAAAGAAAATTGGACTCAGTAATAATATATGCACCTGGATTGAAAACTGGTTAAAGGACAGACAACAGAGGGTTGTCATAAATGGAACTTTTTCAGGTTGGCCTAAAGTCGTGAGTGGAGTACCTCAGGGATCGGTTTCATCACTCACAGGTTTTTTACCTCCCACAACGGACACTGACTGAGCTCTATTCCAATTGCCTGATTTTGGGGCGTTCTTGTAAGTTCCCATTGCATCTGTGTGTTCCATGATGTTTGCTCACTAAATCCATTTGTTGTCCTTTCAATCCGTGCAGCAATTCTTTATTGTCCTCTCTCCATGTCCCCATTATAGTTATAGGGTTATCATAATTTCATCACACAGTGTTGCACTATCATCTGTGTGATGCTTTGTCCCTTTATGTTCACCCGGTGTACTGCGCTCCCTGACTTCTCGACAATGCAACTAGTAAAGGATCAACAAGGAAGATCCATTGAAGGTTGAGCTACAATTGAACACTGGTTGTATATTTTATTTTCTCCTTTTTTCATTTTATTGTTGCCTCACCCTTATTGTTGGTTCACCATTGTATGTAATTTTTCCCTACCTGGAACCCCCTCAGGAGCACCTGGTGATTTCCGTGTTCTTTTATCAAACGGGCAATGGATGGAAGGGAAGTAAACATAATTATGCCCCTTTACAAAGCACTAGTGAGACCACACCTTGAATATGGAGTACAATTTTGGGCACCAAATCCTAAGAAAAGACATTATGGAACTAGAGAGAGTGCAGAGAAGACCCACAAAATTAATAAAGGGGGTGGACAATCTAACTTATGAGGAGAGGCTAGGTACAGATGCAGCAACGAGTATTAGAACTCTGCCTGGGTATTTTCTGGGGCAGTCTCACAGTAAATGCCTCAACATTGCCTCAATATTTCTGTGAGATTCTTAATGGCCCATAGGATTAACACAGCAGGGGGTCCCTGCAAACTGAATGGGACAGCAGGGACCCCTGCTGTGTCAATCCGATGGGCCATTAAGAATTTTACAAAAATGTTGAGTCAATTACTGTGAGACTGCCCCAGAATCTCCAAGGAATTTCTCCGGTAAGCGTTCTAATACTGGTGGCTGCATCAGTAAATTAGTTTTAGTTACATTGGAAAAGAGGCGTCTAAGAGGGGATATGATAACTATATACAGTACAAATATATTCGGGGACAATACATGGAGCTTTCAAAAGACCTATTCATCCCACGGGCAGTACTAAGGACTCGGGGCCATCCCTTAAGGTTGGAGGAAAGGAAATTTCACCAGCAACAAAGGAAAGGGTTCTTTACAGTAAGGGCAGTTAAAATGTGGAATTCATTACCCATGGAGACTGTGATGGCAGATACAATAGATTTGTTCAAAAAAAGGTTGGATATCTTTTTAGATGGGAAAGGTATACAGGGATATACCAAATAAGTATACAGTACATGGGAAGGATGTTGATCCAGGGAGTAATCCGATAGCCAATTCTTGGAGTCAGGAAGGAATTAATTTTTCCCCTTAATGGGTTTTTTGTTTGCCTTCCTCTGGATCAACAAGTAAGTATAGATATAGGATAAAGTATCTGTTGTCTAAATTTAGCATAGGTTGAACTTCATGGACCTACATCTTTTTTCAACCTCAGCTACTATGTAACTATGTAAGTTACAATAAAAGCCAGACAAACACTCCGGGTATCAACGTTTTATTTAAACACCTGAAATCTTGACCCTCCGCCTGCAGTTTGGGAAAGGCAGAGGTTTTAGGATCTGTGTGTGTGGGGTTTACTGTGTCTGGGGAGACCCCTAAATGTTCTGTGTCAACCCTAAATGTTCTCTCTGTGTTTGGGAAGACCCCTAAATGTTCTCTCTGTGTTTGGGAAGACCCCTAAATGTTCTGTGTCAACCCTAAATGTTCTCTCTGTGTTTGGGAAGACCCCTAAATGTTCCCCAGTGTTGCTCATTTCAAAATAACCCAGAAAAGTAGCCTTGAGCCCTCGGTGACAGGGCGCTATGCCCAGAGGGACTAGGCTCCCCTTACCTGTGAGTGTGGACTGCGTCCCCCCTGGCCTCTCCCCCCCTCTGGCAGCAGGGCTGACGTGGCAGGGGGAAGGGCCAGGGAGGTTAGAAATAGACAGAGGCAGGGGCACGGGGTCAGTCTGCACCCGGGCATGAGATTCCCGCCCACTCTGCCCTTTAATGTGAATACTGTTACATATGTTGGTTGTACGTGTTTAAAATAAAAAAAGTAATAAATAAATAACTAGAATTTATACTGAGTTTGTGTTAGTAACTCCCTTAACTTCTCCAACAGCTGTTGAGTTCCCCTTTGGCGCTTAACGTGTTAGAAACACGTGTCACTATTTCTCTGCATTAATTTGCAGGTCATTGGAAGAGTTGCACAGTGACAGCAATTTGTACACTCACCATCTTCCCCCGAGCCGGCTCCTCCTTTTCAGCCATTGTTTGCTCCTCCTGGCTGAATTGCGGCTGCGGTCTTATCCCCTCTCTGCCTCCGATCTGTATGAAGGACAATGCTTTTAGAGATATTCTGGGCCCTTCCAACTCCCCAATCGGACCCTTCCTCTCCCTGACCTTGCAGCGCACAGTATTACCTGCTATGATGCCTCTCAGCATACCATGGTAACTCATTCTGAACATACATGTGTCCTTTCTACATGTTACTAAGCTCGTATGACCAGGGCCGCAGACAGGTTTCCTGGGGCCCAGGACTAGAGCTTCCACCGGGGCCCCCCACCCACGTGTTGGCGACATTGCGAGCACCCTCTCCCCCCATTTTCTCTTATACTGCCCCCTTCTCACACACCACCTCGCTCTCTCATCCCCCTCTTACACTCCCACCTCTGTCTGTCAGTCTCCCCTTCTCTCTTACACCCCTCTGTCTCAAACTCCCCCCTCTGATCCCACACTACATAACCCCCATCCCCAGTACACTCACACAATAAGTCCCCTCCCCAAATACACACACATACACAGTAAGCGCCCCTTCCCTTTTTTACTGACCCCTCCTCAAATACACACACATACTGTACAGAGTAAGCGCACCTTCCCAAATGCACGCAAACACACACACACACAATAAGCCCCCCTTCCTACAGTACATACGCACACATACACAGTAAGTGCCCCTTCCCAAATACACACACACACACAATAAGCCCCCCTTCCCAAATACACACACACACACACACACACACACACACACACACAATAAAGACCCCTCCTGAAATACACACACACTAAGCCCACTCCTCAAAGGTTGTCCTTTAATCAGATCTTACCCGAGGTGTCTCTCTCTCCCTGGGGAAAGTGCGCCTTTACGCTGGGAGGCTCCTTCCGCTCTGAAATGTCCAAGTATCCGCTCTACAAGTAGCTCACGTTGGGAGAAAACTCCTTGCAGACGCAGTCAGCAGCTGTGCAGGTTATTGCAGTCAGCAGCAAGCGATAACAGCACAAGCCCAGTGACACAGGACTCAGGTACAGGGCGGTTGGGCTGTAACCACGGAAATCAGGTAGCACATAAACATGGCATTTTTTGAGCTGTAGAATGATGATGTGCGTCACATTCTGGGCTCAGCCCCTGAGCTCTCTCAGCTGCTACCAGCGTGTGATAATAGGAGAGATCCCTATACTGGGATGTGAGAAGAAACATGGTGGCCATTTACTGTAATACTGTGTCCCATAACCTGCTGTATATGAAGTGTCATTTACACTCATTAGTAAAGACGCTAAACATTGAAAAATAGCTTCTGGCAGCTTGGCTCATTTTCTCTACAAATGTTCAATGAGAAAGTTGAATTAAACATCTTGTGATTTTTCAAACGGGCTAAAGTGTTAAAATAAACCCTCTGGGGGGTAAGAGCTTTACCCAAGGCCGTGATCATACCAAAAGCTGCGGGCCGCGCGCTCCCTCAGGGCGATGCGCCCGCCCCAAATCTGCACTGCAGGCAGGCGGCATCGAGAGGTGACAGGGAGGCGCAGCCATGACATCACACGAGCGCTTCGCCCTCATTGGCTGAACCGCTCAGTGACGCTGAGGGGGCCTGCTGGGAGGTGTCCGTGCCGGTGCCTGACTGGTAGAAGGGAGGTTCCCCTGACAGGCACCTCTGTGGGCACCTTTCAGCAGGAAGCTCGGCAGGCCCCCTCCACAGGCCTCTAACAGGCCCCCTCCCTCCTCCAGGGCAGCAGCTCACTCAGATCCTCTCTCCCCTATCCCTGTCCCCCCTCTCTCTCATCCACTATCCCTGTCCCCTCTCTCTCTCATCCACTATCCCTGTCCCCTCTCTCTCTCATCCACTATCCCTGTCCCCCCTCTCTCTCATCCACTATCCCTGTCCCCTCTCTCTCTCATCCACTATCCCTGTCCCCCCTCTCTCTCATCCACTATCCCTGTCCCCTTTCTCTCTTTCACGCATCCCCTATCCCTGTCCCCCCTTTCTCATCCACTATCCCTGTCCCCCCTCTCTCTCATCCACTATCCCTGTCCCCTCTCTCTCTCATCCACTATCCCTGTCCCCTCTCTCTCTCATCCACTATCCCTGTCCCCTCTCTCTCTCATCCACTATCCCTGTCCCCTCTCTCTCTCATCCACTATCTCTGTCCCCTTTCTCTCTCTCACTCATCCCCTATCCCTGTCCCCCCTTTCTCATCCAATATCCCTACCCCCCTCTATCTCTCAGCCACTATTTCTGTTCCCCCTCTCTCTCTCATCCACTATCCCTGTCCCCCCTTTCTCATCCAATATCCATGTCCCCTCTCTATCACTCATCCACTATTTCTGTTCCCCCTCTCTCTCTCATCCACTATCCCTGTCCCCCCTTTCTCATCCAATATCCATGTCCCCTCTCTATCTCTCATCCACTATTTCTGTTCCCCCTCTCTCTCATCCACTATCCCTGTTCCCCGTCTCATCCAATATCCCTGTCCCCCCTCTCTCTCTCATCCACTATCCCTGTTCCCCCTCTCTTTCTCATCCACTATCCCTGTTCCCCCTCTCTCCCTCTCATCCCATATCCCTGTCCTCCCTCTCTCCCACTATCCCTGCCTCTCTCTCTCATCCAATATCCCTGTCCCCTCTCTCCCAATATCCCTGTCCCCTCTCTCATCCACTATCCCTGTCCCCCCTCTCTCCCACTGCCCCCTCTCTCTCTCATCCAATATCCCTTCTCTCTCTCATCCACTATCCCTGCCTCCCCCCTCTCGCTCTCCCCTCTCTCCCCTGCTCCCCCTTCTCCTCTCCTTCCTCCCCTCCCTCTCCTCTCCCTCTGTCTCTCCCAATATCTCGTTTTCCCACCCCTAAGGAACAAACACAGTGCGCTGTGCAGTGTGGGGTTTAATGGGGGGAGGAGGGAGGGGGGGTGAGATGTGGGGATTACAAAGGTAAATTGGGGGGGATTAATCGGGGAGGGGGGTGTTAGGCTGCTCCTTAAATTTGTCCTGGGCCCCATGATTTCTATTGGCGGATATATATTCCAATAAAGAATTTCACTTGTGAGCACATTCACATGTCTTAGACAGGTCTGCAACCCTAATTCTTTATGGGACTCTTATCTCCGTTGGAACCTCACAGGTTTATATATTCTACTCTAATTACGGGTTGCCAAGCAACCAACTGGCTATAAATATCAGGAGCCTTGTCCATTCAGTATCAGCCCTTTGAGAAAGTCGCCCTCTGGTGACAAAACGCGCCAGGGATTCCAATTGCGCAATTACGTCATTGCGACGCTGCGCACGCGCACGAGGCAGCATTGAAGCGCGAGATCTACATTGCGGCCATTCAAGTGGGAGAGGCGAACTACGGGACCATATGGACTGAATCTTTGTCGGCGAATTACACCACTGGCCTCCTGTGAACATCATCATCTCCACGCAGCCCTGAGGGAGCTAAGACTTGTGGACGTTTGCAGTGCAGAGACCGGATGGTGGTGATTTATTCACACATTGTTTTAGTTGAATTTTACTCTTGTGAGTGTAATTCTCCCCCCCCCCCTTCCCATCCCTTTTAACATTAAATCAACAATATTACGCTATGGGGCGTGCGCTCTCTCTTCTTTCTCTTATATATATATATATATATATATATATATATATATATATACATACATACATATACACAGTGTTCGACAAATCACCCAAAAATCTACTCGCCCAACCAAAAAATCTACTCGCCACCTAGTCCCGCCCCCAACTCCGCCCCTAGTCCCGCCCCCAACCCCGCTTTAAAATAGAACATATGAATAAAATCCATTTTAATGACAAATATATTTATTGTATTACATTATACTACAATTAGCCCTTGTTACGTGTGTGTGTGTGTGTGTCTGTGTAAATGTCGATCTAGAAATAAAAGCCAGGTGTGAATGACTAGTTTCCTGAACCCCTTAATCAGTGTCTGGATGCCCCCGCTTCACAATATCTAAAGCAGAAATCCCGTCTGGGATCTTACCGGATCCGTAGTCCCTCAATGTCCTGGTACCCTCATTCCCGCAATGTTATACATTGGAGGGGAGGTTCGTGTAGAACGGCCTATGGCGCTGAGGATGAAGAATGGAATAAAGTCTTGTACAGTGGTTTCTTATGTGGAATACCTCAGAGAAGGGAACAAGAAATAGACAGAAAACACCACAATAGTGTATTACCCTTGAGACAACAATGGCCGTGGTGGACACGATACAAAGAGCATTTATTGGTTAAAACAATTGTAACCTCAATTGATATAAAACATGTAATGAATTAATAAACAGTAGACTATTCTCCTGTTGAACAAGAAGATTGTTCTCCTGCTGAATAAGAAAAGGCTCCCAAGCGCTTGTGCTTAAGGAAGCTACGTTGCTCCGCCGTGTGGTAAAACTGAAATCCTACTCACCGTCCATGAGAAGGTTTTTGGCCATCCAGGGACACCGTAGCTGTGCACATCAGACGGTGACGTCAGCAGGAGGAGACGTTTGGAAAATACTCTGTTGGCAGCAAAACCACGAGGACTGCAGGAGATCTCCCTGCACTAACGGACGTTCTGCACCCCACGGCGAGCGGCTATCCCTGGCAAAGACCCCGAACCACTGCACATGTCCTACTCATGGACGGTGAGTAGGATTTCAGTTTTACCACACGGCGGAGCAACGTAGCTTCCTTAAGCACAAGCGCTTGGGAGCCTTTTCTTATTCAGCAGGAGAACAATCTTCTTGTTCAACAGGAGAATAGTCTACTGTTTATTAATTCATTACATGTTTTATATCAATTGAGGTTACAATTGTTTTAACCAATAAATGCTCTTTGTATCTTGAAGGTAGAAAAAGGAGAAAATTTAAACAACTTACCGTAATTTTCTTTTCCTGGAACCATGGCAGTGGGCACCATTGGGTTAATCCCTTCTCACTCTAGGTTGGACAGGAAGTAGACTTTTGCAGGTAGGCCATATAAGGCCCCTCCCTCTACCTGCACACCAGTCTTACGTTTCTTCCATAGCTGAAAATATATAACTGATAGGCATTAGACATACATAGGGAGGGTAACTATGTGCCCACTGCCATGGTTCCAGGAAAAGAAAATTACGGTAAGTTGTTTAAATTTTCTCCTTTCCTGATCACCCTGGCAGTGGGCACCATTGGGACATACCCAAGTAGTGCAAATTTTAGGGAGGGATACATCAGAATAGACAACACCAGTTTAATGTCTTATCAGTTCAACCTTTATTAATACACTTTACACTTTATTTCACTACAGTTTCTAAGACTCTACGCCCAAAGCTTGCGTCAGCTGATGATTGTACGTCTAGTCTGTAGTATTTCAAAAATGTATTGAATGAGGACCATACAGCTGCTTTGCATATCTGCCCTGGTGTAGCCTGGGCTTTGAATGCCCATGAAGTAGCCATGGCCCTTGTAGAATGGGCCTTCACGTTCAAAGGTTTATCTTGTCCTTTGCTTTCATAAGCTCTTTTGATACAAGACACAATCCACTGTGCAATTGTAGTCTTTGATGCTGCTTGACCTTTCTTTGGTCCCTCTGGAATGACAAATAATTTGTCAGACTTTCTGATGTCTCTCATCCTTTCTAGGTACACCTTAAGACATCTCACCACGTCCAATTTGTGTAACCTTTCCTCTTTCTTATTTTTTGGTTCTGGACAAAAAGACGGGATCACGATCTCCTGATTCATGTGGAACTGTGATACCACCTTTGGCAGGAATTGATGTATCGGTCTAAGAACTGCCTTGTCTTGATGTATGATTAGGAATGGCTCCTTAGCAGATAGCGCCTGTAGTTCTCCCACTCTCCTTGCCGAGGTGATTGCTATCAGAAATGCCATTTTCCATGACAACCATTTTAGGCCTATGTCCTGTATTGGTTCAAACGGAGCTGCTGTTAATACATCCAAGACTAACGACAAGTCCCATGTAGGTACTCTGTTCTTAATTTGAGGTTTTAACCTTTTAACTGCTTGAAAGAACCTGATTATCAGTCTTTCCATTGCCAGATTTCTTTCCAACAAAGCTGATAGTGCCGACACTTGTACTTTTAATGAGCTGAGACTGAGACCTTTCTCAAATCTTTATGCAGGAATTCCACTATAGATACAATTCTTGGTGAAAGGAAATTTTCTCTCTTTTTCACACCAATCACAAAAGCAAAGCCAGATTCTATGGTATACTCTTGATGTGGAACTTTTCCTTGCTTGTAACAGGGTTTGCATTGTTTTCTCTGAACAACCCTTCAGTCTCAATGTCTCCCGCTCAATCGCCATGCCGTCAAAGCCCATTGTTTGGTATTTGGATGGCATATTGGCCCCTGTTGCATCAGGCCTTTTTGATCTGGTATGTGCCATGGTGTATCCACTGCCATATTTACCAGGTGTGTAAACCAAAGCCTTCTTGGCCAGTATGATGCTATGAATATCACCTCTGCTCTCTCTTCTCTGATTTTCCTGATTGTTTTTGGAATCAGAGGAATTGGAGGGAACAGGTATCCCAATTTGAAGTCCCATTTGAGACTGAGAGCATCTGTAGCTTGTGCGCTTGGGTGAAATTGTCTGGAACAATAGTTCCTTACTTTGCGATTCTGGTGTGTCGCCATCAGATCGATGTCTGGTTGACCCCATCGCTCTACCAGTTCTTGGAATACTCCTGGATTTAACGCCCATTCTCCTGGGTGAATGATATTGCGACTTAGAAAGTCTGCTGTGACATTTTCTAGTCCTGGGATATGTATGGCTGTGATATCCGACAAGTGGCACTCTGCCCAACCGAGTATTTCTGCTGTGAGCTTCATCAGCTTTCTGCTCCTGGTTCCTCCTTGTTTGGCTATATATTTGACCACAGAGCTGTTGTCTGATTCTATCTTTATACAGCCACCTCTTATTTTGTCCTGGAAAACTTCTAGGGCCTTTTGTACTGCTTTTAATTCCAGTAGATTTGATGGTAAGTGGATTACCTGATTTCCCCAGGTTCCTTGCACCACTTTTTCTCCCATCTGAGCCCCCCAACCTGTCTTGCTCGCATCTGTTGTAATTTTTAACCAGTGCACAGGTTGTAGCGTTTTCCCTTTGACCAGGTTCCGGGTATCTTCCCACCATTTTAACTCTTGTTTTGTTTGTGGGTGTAACAAGATTCTTTGTCTTGTGTCTTTGTGATTCCCGTTCCATTGCTGTAGAAAATTGTTTTGCAGAGGTCTCATATGCAACGCTGCCCACTTTGTGACGCTTAATGTTGAAGCGAATTTCCCCAGGAGTCTCATGCATTCTTCTGCAGAAGTCCTGGTAGCTTTTCTGAGCCTCCTTGTTCGCATGGCTATGTCTAGCCCCTTTGCCTCTGGCAATCTCACTTCTCCTTTCTCTGTATCGAATGCTACTCCCAGAAATCTTAAAAGCTGAGTGGGTACCAAATGGCTCTTGTCTCTGTTTATTAACCAACCGTGATGTTCTAGGAAGGTTATAACCATTTTCTGGTCCTGTTGGAGTTTCTCCCGATCTCTTGATTTTACCAGGATGTCGTCCAGGTAAGAGTATATCTCTACCCCCCTTTTTCTCATCTCTGCCACTAGAGGGGCTAGGACCTTTGTAAACGACCTTGGGGAAGTTGCCAGACCAAATGGTAGTGCTCTGTATTGATAATGCTCCTGATTTACTGCAAACCTTAGGAATCTTTGATGTCCTTTTGCTATCGGTACATGTAAATAAGCGTCTTTTAAGTCTATCGCCACCATCCAGTCTCCTGGTTATACCTCTTGTATAATCAGATTTACAGACACCATCTTGAACTTTCTTATCTTCAAGAATGAATTTACCCTTCTTAGATCTAGGATTGCTCTGTAATCCCCTGTAGGCTTCTTTACCAAAAATATTCTGGAATAAATTCCGCTTCCTCTGTTTTCCTGAGGTACCTTTTCTATTACTTCTGCCTGTAGTAATTTCCTTAAAGCTATATTCATCTGCTTTCTCTTTTCTTTGGAGTGTATCCATGTTATTACTCCCATATTTCTTTTTGGTACCTCCCTGAATTCCATACTGTATCCTTGACGAATGGTTTGTAACACCCACTCGTCCTGTATTGTTTGGGCCCATGTTGTGGAAAACATTCTCAGCCGTCCTCCTACGGACAACTGCTGGGCCCTCTGACCTTCATGTGGATTTATTCTTTGCGAATGATCCTCTTCCTCTAGAGCCACGAAAAAGCCGGTTCTGGCCACCTCTCCATGTTGTTTGCCTTGGAGAAGACCTACCAGGCTTGTATGCCTTTGCTTCTCTATATTGATTTTTATTCATGTGTTGGAGATTGAATCTCCTGGCTCTGTATTCCTGCGGCAAAAATATGCTCTTTCCACCTGATGCCTTTGTTATTATTGCATCTAGTTTGCTGCCGAATAGGAATTCACCTTCAAAGGGCAATGTACATAAGGTGTTCTTTGATGCTGTGTCAGCCATCCACTGCCTGAGCCATAAAGCTCTTCTTGCAGATACCGCCAGTGCCATAGACTTGGCTGCTATTTTTACTGCATCCAATGAGGCTTCTGCTATGTAATCAGTTGCCCATTTCACCTCTGACAACGCCTTAAGAATAGTACTTCTTTTTACACCCTTGTCTATTGCCTCTTCAATATTGGCAATCCACACTCGCATAGCTCTAGCAATTGATGTAGTTGCTATGGCTGGCTTGTAGGCTGTTCCTGCCGTAACATATGCTTTTTTTAATGCATAATCCATCCTTTTATCCATAGCGTCTTTTAATGACGCTGCCTCCTCTAAGGGGATTGTGGTCTTTTTTACTATTCTGGAAATAGCAAGATCCACCTTTGGGCTAACCTCCCACTTTCTCATTTCCTCTTGTGGGAATGGATACATTTTCCCCAATCTTTTAGGCGCAAATATTTTGGCATCTGGTCGGGCCAATTCCACCTGAATAAGATCTTTAATCACTTGGTGGATGGGAAAAACTCTATCCTTTCTTTGTCTTGCCCCAAAAAGTTTATCTCTCTTATGGGTTAACTCCTCAGAGTCTTCTAGTTCCAAAGCCAGCCTCATGGCTTTAATCAATGGATCCACAACTTCTATATCAAATTCAGATTCCTCCTCCTGAATCTCTAGCTCTGATGAATCCCTTTCTCCCTCTGATACTTGGAAACAATCAATCTCAGACTCATCTGACGAAAAACCTTTCCCTTTATCCAGACTGGTTTGGGATCTAGATCTTTTTTGCGTAGGGTTAACAGCTTGCTGGACTGCTTCATCCACACTCTGTTTAACTGCCTCCTTCATTAACACAAGGAAAGTGCTCATTTGTTCACTGGTATCACCTGCTGCAGTTTTAATACATTCTTTGCATAATTTCTTTCCTATAACAGCTGGATTCTCACACGCTGCACACCACTTCGTTTTTTTAGTAACTTTTCCTCTACTTTTATGTTGCAGGGATTCCCCAGCCCCCTTAGAAGATTCCGCTTCTGGGAGGGTAACCAACGCACTAAATTATAAAAACAAAATAAATGCTAAACATACACCCTGATGTATATATATACCATCTCTCTTTTCCCATTGTAGAACTAAACTAAGGACTCACCTAGTCTTGGGAACTGATGTTTTGGGTGTTTCCATTTTTGCATCCATATCCAGCACTTGGCTTCTCCCTGCTGAGCGTTCCATGCTGCAGCTTCACTCACACATACATCGTGTGGCCGTCGCATTCGTGACGTCATCAAGTGCTCGTGCTCGTGCACCCGCACGGCTCGCGTGTCCGTGCACGCACTTGCCGGCCTGCACGCGCGCGCTCCCGAGCGGCTACGTGCCCTGTACCCTTCTCTGCAGTATCCTTGATACACTTGCGGTCCTCTGAACCTACTAGGTTCACCGCGGATTCCTGGGGTAGTACCGCCGCGTTGCTACGCTGTTGCGGTCTGCAGAGCTCCTCCGCTCGCAGCTATTGCTGCTCCCCCTTCCGCGTGTGGCGGGCTGCCGGGTACCTTACCGCAGCGTTCAGGCGCTTATGCGGTGAGTCTGGGCCTCCATGGGTCCCTGCTGCAGTTGTTGTGCGCCTCGATCCTGGGCATTGCACCAAGCTTTTGTGCTGCAGCTGTTTCCCCCCACCCAACAGGGGCACCCCTGACTCTAAGGGGTCTCCGTCTTGCCCCCCGCAGGGCGCACCGCGGAGCTTCAGGGCAGAGAGGGTGAGACCCTGGTTATCTGCACAAAGTGCAGTAGGTGAGCCCTGTTAAAAAATAACAAATCCTACACCTAGCTGTGAGGACAGGAAAAAGACTGGTGTGCAGGTAGAGGGAGGGGCCTTATATGGCCTACCTGCAAAAGTCTACTTCCTGTCCTACCTAGAGTGAGAAGGGATTAACCCAATGGTGCCCACTGCCAGGGTGATCAGGAAAACAGGATATTCAGCGCTCGTGCTGTATGATGGTGTGGATGATCCCTTTGCAGCATGTACATAAAGCGTCTCCCCAGAAACTCTCAAATCTAGGTGAACCCCCCTTAAAAAGGGGGGAGGGCACCCTGAAATACAAGATAATAAAAAATGCACAAATGCGCACCAGGGATTAGTGGAAGGTAATTTATTAAAAATACACACAAACTCTGAGGGGATCCAACCCCACCTCAGAACAGCTGTGCAGCTGGACGGCTAAGTACTACCCAGGAGAACATCTGATGGTGACTAAACCCTAAGCTGCACAGTATACAAATACAGTAAAATTTATATAAAAACACATGAAAGAAAAAAACAAACATGAAAACAACCTATCAACAGATTTGTATAGAAACCGCCATAAGGTTGGGCACTAGCAAGGGGAAACGGACACTCACACTGAGACAGTCAGCAGACTCGCGGTGGCTGCACAGGATCCGGATCTCAGCACCGCGGAGATGGAAAAAACCGCTGCTGTCTCCTGCAGGCTCCGTCT